>NC_045434.1:34112770-34124529 GCF_002776525.5 Piliocolobus tephrosceles
AAAAAAAAAAAAAAAAAAACTACATACACACACACACAAAAACTATGCATCACTAACCTTAGAAAGCAGAGAGACTCAAATTAGTTTAGACATGTCCAGTTTTCAATATCCCTCTAATTGTCTATTTAGTCAAAAAGGTAGAGAGGCACTGTTTAGGGGAGTCCTTTTCATCAATAGTGTGCTAATTCAGCTGAATGAATGGTGATCTAGCAGCCTTTGGGACCACCAGTTTCCTAAGCCATTTGCATTTTCCATCTGGGGCAGTACTTGGTAGTTTCCACCAGAGAGGTAATAAACTTGACCAACTACTACTAAATGTCTCACATTTCTCTGGTTCTCAGCAATATTGCAGGGTGGCAGCTGAGGTCCTAGAGTGAAGTCAAACTAGAATCAGGGCCAAGATCTAGGGCTGCCCTTTACTGTCTCTGTGAGTTTAAGTAATTACACTTTAAGTATCCATTCACTCATCTGTAAAACTCATGGGTGTTTGGGAGATAACTGATGTTCTTTGCTTTGCTCAGTGTCTGGCATATACTATTCTATACTATACTATACTATACTATACTATACTATACTATACTACACTATACTATACTATAGATGTTAATTACTAATATTTTTATTATAATCGTAGTTATATTATTATAATAGCTCCTGCCCTTCAGGAGCTCTCAGCCATGTAATAATAATATGGTATGAAATAGCTATTATTAATAATCTTATTATACTATAATTATCAGTAATGTTATATAATGTTATAAAAAATAACTTATAATATTGTCATTACCAAGTAGCTATCAATTAATGTGTTTTCTATGTACCAGTCACTGTTCTGAACTCATAAATTTTCTTATTTAATTCCCCCCAAGGTCTTCTAAGATAAGTACTACTATTATTGCCATTTTACAGATCAGGACACAAAGGCTCAGAGAGGGAAAACAGACACATAAGCATATAATTACCATTGGTAATGCTATGGTGATGAGTGCAGGCTGTTATGAGGGCACCAGAGACACCACGGAAGGGCATGGAACCTATTTTGGAAATAGCAAAGAAGGTATCCCAGAGGCCATGTATCACTGAGTTGAGTTTTAAATACTCAGAACAATCCAGATCAGGAAGAAGGCCTTCTCAGGCAAGGAAATGGCATGACCATAGGTCTAAAACCTGATGTGACTAGAGAATAAGAAATATTACCAGCCAACATGATGAAATCTCATCTCTTCTAAAAATGCAAAAATTAGCCAGGTGCAGTGGCTCACACTTGTAGTCCCAGCTACTCAGGAGACTGAGGAGAATCTCTTGAATCCAGGAGGTAGAGGGTGCAGTGAGCCAAGATCACACCACTGCACTCCAGCCTGAGCAACAGAGTGAGACTCTGTCTCAAAAAAAAAAAAAAAAAAAAAAGGAACTATTACCAGAATTTAATGACCTGGAGTATGAACAATAGTGAAGACAGAGACAGATTTCAGGTGTGTCACAATGGAAGGTGAGCCAGGGCCAGATGGTGAACAGCCCTGCTTGGTCTCTGAGAAGCCAGAGAGTACACTGTATGTGTCAGTGACTTTTTGGAGAATTTACTCCAAAAGAGTGACATGACCAGATTATAGGCTAGGTAGATCCCTGAGGAAGTAAAGACAATGAACAGGAGGCACAGAAATGAGTTAGAAGTCCAGGTAAAAGATGAGGAGAGCCTCGGTTGGAGCAGTGCTTGCAGGAATTAGTAGAAGGGAGGGGTTAAAATAGACTTAGGAAGTAAAATCATCTAATTGAGTGAGCGACTGATAGAGGATGAAGATATGATAAAAAGAAGGATCAATGCAGGATTGCTCCACAAACTGGGATGCAGAATAAAGAAAGAAAAGCAGAATGAGCCTGGGAAGGTTGAGACAGCAAATTCAGTTTAGAAACCACTCAGTTTAAGGCTATGTGACATCCAGGTAGCAGTCACATAGCCTTATGTTGGCAACTGATCTAGCAGTCTGAGGCTCAACTCACAGGTTAAAACTAGAGATTAAGATATTGGGAGAGGGGATAGCTGCACATCCATGATGGCTTAAGCCCCTGTACAGGATGGAAGCCCCAAGGAGAATGGAAAGAGTAAGAAGATAAGAGAGCAAAGAATAAAACCCTGGAAACTAATATTTAAAAAGTGAACAGAGTAAGAACTTGCAAAGGAGATGAAGAAGGACTATCAGAAGGGTAGAAGACAAAAGAGCAGAGTGTGATGTTCTGGAAACCAAGAGAAGACATGGTGCCCAGTGCTTCTCAGTGCAGAGAGTTAAGAAAGACAATAACTGAAATGCAGGCATCTCATGCCCATCTAGAGGTCAGCTATGGCCTGGGCAAAGCAGGTTTCTACTAAAGGGCTGGGCATGGAAGCCAATGAGCTGAGACAAAAATGGGATGAAAGGAAGTGAGGGCACAGCCTTCAGCATGGGCAGGGGTTGCTGTAACACCAGAAGCCATATCTCATTATTATTTCTAGATCTTCTGCTTCTCTTTCAACTTTTTTTCCACTGACTTTTGTACTCCTAGGTTCTAGAGCCTGTTCTGATCAGGACTCGAGGCCCTAGAATAACAAAGTCACAGTTTTCAAAAGCAAGATCAGCAGTGCTTTAATGTCAAAGTAGTACTGTAGGGCCAGTCACTCAAACTTGTAAAATGAGATCTCACCCTTCTACATTGTCAATAGTCAGGGTGATCTGAGAAGACCATATTCACTACTGCTTCCTATTTCAGGCCACCGCCATTTCTCTCTGGACCACAGCAAGAGACTCTCTGCACCCTCACCCCCTTACATCTATATGCCACACGACAGCCAGAATGTTCCTGTTGAGAAGGAAATCAGATCAGGTCTACCCCCTGCTCAAAGCCATTCAATGTCTTCCCATCTCACCTGGAATAAATTCTAGTCTTTACTACTGTGTAAAACCCCTAAATAATCTGGCCCCTGCCTAACTCTTTGAACTCATTTCCTATAATTCTCCCCCTCGCTACTCCTCTTTGGTCACATGGACCTCCTTGCTGCTCCTCCAACACAGCAAGCACATGTCTGCCTCAGGAACTAGACAATTCTTTTGCCTAGAATTCTCTCTCTGTAGAAATTTGCATGAAATCCTTCATGCTTCATTTAGTATTCTGTTTCTATTTCATAGACAGATATAGATTAGATAGATAATTATAGATATATCTATTTCTGCATCTTTCAATCCATATATATGGTGGATATGTCCATTTCTAATCAATGAAGAATATAAGCTCTATGAGGGTATAAACTTTGTCCATATCTCTAACTCTTAGCACAGTTTTCGGCATTTAATGCACAATTGTTGAGTGAATAAGAAAATGAATACCTAAATGCAGCTACAAAAAATCAGTCGCAAAACCTGAAACAGAAAAGAATGAACCAAACAGAAACTAAGCACAGATATAAATCCTCTGGCAAATATATACCAAACACTGCCAATGTGTCTACCATCATGTTAGACACAAGGTAGACATACGACAAGTCTGGTCCATGCCCATATTAAGCAGGCAGTTCAATTGAATAGACATATTAAATAATTAGTGAATGAGACAGTTTATAGAAAAGTACTGGCAGTCTTTAAATTAAAACTCTAATTAGTTCATAATTTGTATTGCCTTGCTCTGAGTCACTGGATTTTTCCTACACCCATCACAGCTCCTAACCTCTACCATAAATGTGTCCTTCCTTCATGGCTCTCCCTGACAGCAGCAATGACTGGAGGCCTGGCTCACCACCTTGCTAACTTCTCAGTGAAGGAGTCTTCGTATTTTGCTACTTAGGAATTTCCCAGGCATTAGCCTGGGAAATTTGGTACTTCTGGCCTAACATCTGCCTCTTTCAAGGCTGACAGAAACTCAGGGATATAACCAAAGGATACAGACCTGTTGCTAGTGCCACATCTGTCTGATACATGCAAGTAATTGGGACTAGTTAAAGACTTAAGCCATCTGTTTCACATTGATTGCAAAGGTTTTTAATACCAATATATTATGAAAATTTGTGCCTATTATCTGTCCATTAGTCAGAAATTACCTATGTGGTTATTAACATTGTCTCATTGATCCTAATAAGACATGAAAAAGAAAGTGAGAAATATATTGACCCATTTTCCTCTGAATAGAATGATGCAGAAAGAGGTGGATTTCTAAGGATCAAACTGTTAGGAAAAGAGGTCAGGTCTCCTGAAGCTTGATTCTGTGTACCTCCTCTTTATGGTCACCATTGATTTCTGAATGGGGTCTCAAGGTTTAGTAGGGAAAAAAGAAGAGCAGAGTCAATAATTTTGATTTCTTGACAAGGCCTTTGCCTCAGTAGTAGATTTTCCTTCAAACAAATCTCTTGGAAGAAAAGTCTCTTCAGGTTACCCCACTAACTTGGAAAATATATCATATGCATAAGGATACATTAACTCAAATACGAAACCAGCAGAAGTGATGATCAGACAACAGTAACAGACTGAAGAATCTTTTCTTTTGTTAGATAAAAAAAGTCGATATAGTAATGATTGACCTCATTCACAAAAGTCAGCCAACTCTATGCAATGACTCTCATAACACCAAAGAAAATAAAGAAATCTGATACAATGTTTTGATATCTCCTAAAGCAGGAGGTTTAGGTTAATTTACATTTATTGTTTTCTAAATTCAGAGGAGAGAATGGATTCATTCATTCAACTAACATATATTAAGCACATGTAAATAAAAACACTTAAAAGTAAATACAGTAAAAGATAATGCATACGAAGAAAATATAATTTTCTTGCAGCCGCATTTCTGTGACACATCTCTGAGAAGTAGACACAGAAACAAGAAATGACACCAAAATCATCCATGGAAGGAGCAAAATACTATAAGTTAAGCCAATAAGAAGAGATAATATGTAAATTTTTTTAAAAGGCCATCTGTTCATTTTAAAATTATTTCCTGAGCATCCACAACATTCCTAATACTGTGAAGCATAAGACAAAGGTACTACTTTGACAGATCTTAAAATTTACCAGAGAAGACAGAATATATACATTAAAGCTAAATAAAAATCAATGCAGTATTATATTATTTGCCAATCAAATGGAAAAGTAGTCTATGTGATTTTCAAGCATTTGGAGAGGAAGTCACTCTGGATTGGTGAAACTGGAGGGAGTTTCTTGGAGGAGGCAGGAATTAATCTGGTATCAGATGAAGCATAAAATTTAAACATGTGAAGAGGAAACTCATTCCAAGCAATGAGAGCAAATGAAAATAAGTTCACATAGATGAGAAAGGATATGGTGTGTGTTAGTAATGCTTGCTATGATCACAAAATTGCAATAATCTTAGTGGTGAAACAAGATTAAACTTTATTTATTGTTCATATAGAGTTTAATACAGATGTTGCCAGTTCCCAATGAGTGAGTGGCCTTCTACCTAGTCATTTAAGGACCTAACTCTTGTTGTCTTGTGGCTCTGCTCTCCTTTGGGTCTTTGACATCTTCTCCCTTTAGTTAGTGGATAGGAAAGACAAAGAGTAAGGATGGATTATACATAGAAAATTGTTATGTACCAGACCTAGAAGTGATATACCTCACTTTTGCCCACATTCGTTTGGCTAAAACTCAGACCTAACACCTATTGCAAGGGAGGCCTCACTGAATGTCTAAGAGGACAAGGAAGTAGGCTGTGGTGGACACATAGCAGTCTCTGCCATATCGTGTTTGGGGGAAAGAAAGTAATTTAGCTAGAGCGGAAGGTTACAGAGATAGAAGATGAAACAAATGATGGAGAAGTATATGACACAAGACTGTTCTCTATGAGCTTAGGAAAGAATAATAGACACAAAAAGTTCAAAAACAAACAAAAGACTGTGATTCATTCTCCTGAGCGTGATGCATAAAATAGATGGGAAGGAGGTTCGTGGTATTAGGAGGTTACTCAGAGTGGCATGGTTGGGAAAGGTTTCAAGAAAGATGTGAAGAAAATGCTGAGTCTTTAGGAATAAATTCAGAGAGGTGGACAGTATATGAGTGTATATCTCAGGTGGGATAGACATAGACAGATGTGTAAAGACGAGACAGTACACAATAATACAAATTAGGAGGAGGACAAAGAATGTGAGCTAGGGCAGAGGGATAATTGTAAAGCTGATAGAGTCAGATAAATGGCATTTATCAATGGGTGTTTTCTGGCACTGGAAGCAGAGGGACAATTCTTCACTTGTAGGACTATCAAACATTACAGAACTTTTAGCATGCTTAAACTCTACCCATTAAATGCTGGTACTGCTCCCAAGTAACTATGACTACAAAAATTCCTGCACTCTTCCATACCTCCTTCCTGGGGGTAGGGAAGGAGCAATAATGCTTCTATTGAGGGCACTGGCCAGAGATTAAGGAAAGATGAGGAAACCTTTGGTTCAGGGTCCTGAATGTGAAGCTAAAGAGGTTAAGCCAGAGAAAACAGGAAACAAGAAGTGACTATGGGCCTTTAACTGGGGCTTGTGCTGAAAAGAGTTTTCTAATCACTTACTTCTAGCCTTGATGTCCAAGATGATGGCACCGCTAATTCAAAATTATGTTCCCAACTCAATTTGCGGCATTAACTCACAAAAGACTTACACCCAAATCAAGTCGATTGATCCAAGTGTCACATATGGGCATTCAAATATTAAAGAATAAATTCTTGAAAATTCAGGACTTCTAAATTAAGACCACTAAATCAGTCTCTTACCTCCTGAGGCTAGAATGGTATGTAGATGGAAGTAACTTCCCCTAATGAAAGAAATCAATCTGGCAAGAAAACCACAGAAGTAAAAGTAACTTGAAAGTGTCTACATTTCCTGCCCACCCAGCCTTATTTTCTAAATTTTTTTAATATTTAGAGAGCCACTACAGTTGCTTCGGGCATGTCAAGTCCTGCCACACAGCATGTCTTCCCCTGATTCCAAAACTACTGGAAATGGTTTTCAATAGGATTGCTGATTTGCCAAACTACACTTTTGTCCTCATCGTCTTTGCCCCTTGAGTGGCCCTTTAAAATAAGCGATTTTTAGCTGAACAGCCTGCTGAGTGAAATAGAGCTAACCCATTGGCTGGGATTACCCTCTACCCCACAGTCACAGAAACTGGCTGGACCCTCATAGCACTGATGTAGGACAATCAGAGTTAGGTCATATGCACTTGCAGGCCTGATAGGAAATGTCACTCAGAGATGCCTCAGCTGCAAGAGAGACAGCTCAAAATTGGTGTTTGAAAATAACCATAATGAGACCCAGAGACAGAGCGCTTAAAAGGTTTGAAGGGACAAAGGACAGATTTACAAAAAATCCCAAGGGACTGTCTCTCATAAAGAAAAACAGGTAATAATTTTCCCAAACTAAATGAGTTCTTTTAAAGTTCACTGATAGTTTTTTTCTGAGGTTTTCAAAATGAAAATATGAAGATGAACAAGGTTTCTCCCTCTTCTGAAGATTCAGATACTCTCCAAGAGGGCTGTGATGTAATTATTGGGACATCAAAATCAATTACTTCAATTAGATTATTTACCTCCTTCTTTCCCAGGGAAATGCTCTCTGTTGAGGGAATGGGGCTTTTGATTGAGAAAGAGAAGAAATGGGTAACTTTGACATATGTAAAATTCTAAGGTTTAGAGCTTTGGGAGGACATGCTCTTTAGGAAAATGGGAAAGTAGGGGTTAGGAGAGAGGCAGAGAAATGAAGGAGAATGTCCCATCCATGCATCTCTCACTACCTCTAGAAACAAAGTAAAGGGGTTTATTTTTGTTTGAAAGTAAAAGAGAACTACCATTCATTCCACTTACAAATATTTATGAGATGCTTACTTGGTACCAGGAAGTACCAGCTTTGTGAGTATCCAATAATGAGTAAGAGAAGCAACAAACAAAAACCCTCCTGCAAACAAAAACCCTCCTGCTCTCATTGGAAAGCAGGAAAAAAATGATATAATCAAATGGGAAAATTTACAGCTTCTATGGAGAGAAGTTTGGGAGGAATGCTAAAGAAGGCTGGGGCTTAGTTAGAAAGAGGGAGCTTATGAGAAGAAAGAAAGGCCTTAGGGACAAGCATGGGTGCAGGTAAAGGTGAGGCAGCCAAGATCAGCTGGCCATGATGTTCTCAGTAAGGCTGGAGGCATTTGCTGAGAGTACAGCTTGAGAAGGAAGAGAACAAATAAGTGCTGAAATACAGTAGATGTGTTCTTCATTCTAAGTCTACTGGTGTGCCTGCATTTTATCCGCTGGAGGTATGTGTTCTTGTAGCAGCCTTTTGAATGAGCTGATGTGCACGCATTTGATAAAATGCTCATATCAGCCGGGTATTTCCACCTCCCTGAACCTTCTATGATATTCCAACAACCTGTTAAATTCTCCTTTTGGGTCTAGCAATCTGTGCACCTTCTGATCTTGTATGAATTCCTCTAGGAGTCCCTTTGGAATCAACTACTCTGTCTTTAGTATATACCAACAAATGATAATTAAATACCTGAAAAACTACACACAAAAGTTAAATAGCAATTTTACTGGAAAATTCAGCCCTAAATGCTCTACTCCTTGTGTTTCTCAAATACTCCAAGAGTGCTCCCACCTTGGGGCATTTGCACTTGCTATTTCCTCTGGATAGCCTCCCAGAGAGAAATACAACTTACTCCTTCATCTTCTCTTTCATTAAGTTTTGCTCAAATGTTACCACTTCAGCAAGGCCAACCCTGAAACCCGTTCTTAAATTGCAACCTTACAGCATTCGCATCCTCCTTGCCCTCCTCTATTTTTCTCCCCAGTGCTTACCACCTTCAATATACTATATAATTTACTTTTTAAATTACATATGTCTCTCCATTCCCTGCCAAGTATGAAACCTTTGTAGGCATGTATTTCTTTTCTTTTCTTTTACTGCTATATTCATAACATGGAACAGTACCTGATACTAAATAAATTATTTGTTGAAAGAATGAATGATAGCTATGGCTCATTCTGTCTCTCAAAAAAGGGAGTCTGAAAAAGCCCCTCTCAGTAGCATATCTGGCTTCCAAAATCTTTGGTAATGGGTTCTAGATTACCATGCTTATTACTGTGTTATAAGCAACATAGCCAGTAAATATTAAATTTGTTTATTCAGAACTCTCATCAAAGCAACAAAAGGCAGCATATAAAATAAAGAAAAGAGAGAGAAAGAGAGGAAGAGGAAGTAGAAAAAGGAGATGAAAGAGGAGGAAAGAGGAGGAAGAGGAGAAGAAAGAAGAGTGAGGGAAAGAAATAGACAAAGCCAAGGGAGGAGTCAGCTTGTAATGAGAAAAACAGCATGTAATGAAAAACAAAAGAAGACTCAGCATGTGAGAAAGTGGCCAACTGGCTGTCCTTTGCCATCTTCCTGCCCTCCATGCGCCTGAGAACAATGGGATAAGGAGGCATGTTCCAGCTGGGCCCCAAGCCTCCATTTCCTAACCTTGTTTGCCACTTTCACTGTGGGAAGGACTGTCTGTGCTCTTGTAGCTGTGCTTTAATTGAACTGGGCAAGATCAGGTAGATTGATTACCCATTTAGCAAAATGCTCACAGGGATTTCCTCAGAAAATTAAATGCACTGTAGACTACATATTGACAGAGACAAAATGCTCCTTTGAAGTGCATGTTAGGATGCTTAAGAGTTGTTTTTATTGGGTCTTGTATTCAAGACCCTGAATTTCAGTGCATGTATTTTCCTAATGGGAGTAAAGCTTCACAATTATGTCAAGAGATCTTATATACAAATAGTAGCTTTATATTCAACTTAATGCATCCAGTGCACAAAGCAAGGTCAACTTTTACTTTTCTGGAGATGTTTTCAATTCCATCGGCCTCATTACCTTCCAACAAAACACAAACTGAAAAGTCTACAGTTGTTTTATTATATACAACTTACCCCACCAAAAAAAAAAAAAAAAAAAACACCTTATTTGAAGTTCTAAAGAGCTTTTATCCCACTTCACATCAGAGGAGATTTTAAATCCTGGGATTGAAGATGAGTGTTAACATGTTTGCTTAATCCATACTCCAGCTGACACCACCATTTGACATCATACCAATGCTGACAATGGTCTATGGCTATCTACTTTGGGGGCTGTGTACAGACTTTATGTAATGCTAAGAAATGGGCTTTCATATCTCATTGCACAGCTGACTATAACTTTGGATATACTCAACTCTAAAATGGATATAATAATCTATATCACATAATGTTAGGAATAGCAAAGAATACACAAAGAACCTAACATGGTCTAGTCATATTGCTGGATCTCAACAAGAAATAATTTCATTCTACCTTTCCATACCTGACTTTCTCATTTTTATAATTTTTTTCTCTTATTCAAGGTCATCATAGATACCAGGTTCTATACACTCCTACCTCTTTTCGACCCTAGGCTGATCTCACTCAATGTAATAAATGGGACTGGGATGCTGAGGTCAGCACAGGTCTACAAAAATGCCCTCACCAGATGGTAAGCAACTGATCTACACTTTAGGAGAAGATTGCCTCACCCAAGTAAAAACAGTACCTGCTTTTTCCATTTTGAAGGGAATGCAGCCTTACAAATGTTTATAACTTTATCCAGTAAAAACTATAAAATATTAACCTGTTGATCTCTATCCGGTTAAAATTTCCCCCACATAAATACAAATGACAATACTTTATATCAATTACTTTTAACTAGAAATTTATAGAAACCTTCACAGGAAGTATCAGGAAAGTGTTCATAATAATTACAATGAATACCATCTATTTATTACTGTGCACCAGAAAACATGTTATCATTTAATTCTTACTTTAAAAATTGAGGTCTATTCCTAATCTTTACCACTGTAAAGATAAGACACATACTAATAAGTTTATGATAGAAGGAAATAAAAATGAGAATACAGAATAGAAAATTAACAATAGGAAAAAAATGACAAGGTCAAAGTTAGTGTTAGAAAAGACCAGCAAAATTGTCTGGTCTTGACTACGTCGTGAAAAAAAAAAAAAAAAAAAAAAGAGAGAGAGAGAGATAACACAAATTATCAATATCAGGAACAAAAAGGAGGTTTTCATCAAAGGTTGTACATACATTTAAACATATAAGAGGGTAATATTATAAGCAGCTTCATGCTAACAAATTCTACAGCTTAAATGAAATAAACAAACTTCTCAAAATATACACTTATTAAACTGACACAAGATAAAACAGAAAATTGGAAGACCCATATACCTGCTGGTAAAGAAATTGAATTTATTATCAAAAACTTCTTCACACAGAAAACTCTAGGCTCAGGTGGTTCTACTGATGAATCTATCAGACATCTGAGGAGGAAATAAAACCAAATGTACACAACCTCTTTGAAAAAAAAAGAAATCACTTTCCAATTAATTTTATGAGCCCAGAATAAAACTAATAGCAAAACCTGAATAAAACATTACATAGAAAGAGGGAACATCTTTCATGAACAAAATGTAGACACCCTTAACAAAAATGTTAACTAAAATAGGTACGGTTATATGTAAATAGGATACTGCATTATGATATAGTGGTATGTATTCTAAGAATACAATGTAAGTATAACATTTAAAAATAAATGTCATTCAGCACATTAACAAAATGGTTAAACTGGATCCTTTCCTTACTCCTTATACGAAGATTAATTCAAGATGGATTAGAGACTTAAATGTTAGACCTAATACCATAAAAACCCTAGAAGAAAATCTAGGTAGTACCATTCAGGACATAGGCA
>NC_045434.1:34124929-34156737 GCF_002776525.5 Piliocolobus tephrosceles
GATCTAGAACTAGATGTACCATATGACCCAGCCATCCCACTACTGGGTATATACCCAAAGGATTATAAATTATGCTACTACAAAGACACATGCACACGTATGTTTATTGCGGCACTATTCACAATAGCAAAGACTTGGAATCAACCCAAATGTCCATCAGTGACAGACTGGATTAAGAAAATGTGGCACATATACACCATGGAATACTATGCAGCCATAAAAAACGATGAGTTTGCGTCCTTTGTAGGGACATGGATGCAGCTGGAAACCATCATTCTTAGCAAACTATCACAAGAAGAGAAAACCAAACACCGCATGTTCTCACTCATAGGTGGGAACTGAACAATGAGTTCACTTGGACTCGGGAAGGGGAACATCACACACTGGGGCCTATCATGGCGGGGGGGAGGGGGGAGGGATTGCACTGGGGAGTTATACCTGATATAAATGATGAATTGATGGGTGCTGACGAGTTGATGGGTGCAGCACACCAACATGGCACAGGTATACATATATAACAAACCTGCACGTTATGCACATGTACCCTAGAACTTAAAGTATAATAAAAAAAAAAAAAAAAAGAAATGCATCAGAGCTAGCAAAAAAAAAAAAAATGGTTGAGAAAAGCTATTTTATTACATCAATACATGCACAGAAAACACTTGACTAAATTTCTCTTTTTTGAGTTTCTTTAATTTGTTTTTGGGTACACATACTTTCAGGCTTGTCTGTTTGTTTTTATTTTTCCCAACTTTATAAAGCTGTTAATTGATAAATAAAAATTGTATATCTTTATGGTGTACAATGTGATGTTTTGAGATGTGTATACATTGTGAACTGGTTAAATCAAGCTAGTTAACATCTCTATCATCTCACATACTTTGTTTTGTGTGATAAGAATATTTAAGATTTACTAGTTCCAGAATTTTCAAGTATACAATATATTATTATTATTATTATTATAGACACTATGCTGCACAGCATATCTCCAGAACTTATTCATCTTTTCTGAATGAAACTTTGTATCCTGTGGCAAATATCTTCCAATTCTCCCCCAAAACATTTGACAAATTTTAAATGGTAAGTCGTATTTTTAAATCTAATAAAATGAAGAATTGAGGAAAATTCATTAGATGATCAATGGTTTTGATAAAAATGAAAAATTGTCATCATACTTAATGACGATTAAACACTTTTCCCATTAGATACAAACAAGGCAAGGCTGCCCACTCTCACTGTTCCTATTCAACATTCTACTTAGGTCATGGCCAGGGCAGGTGAAGAAAAAGAAATAAATAAAAGGCTCAAAAATTTAAAAAGAAGTAAAGCTGTCTAATTGCAAATGACATGACTGTTGTTGTTTTGAGATAGAGTGTCACTCTGTCACCCAGGCTGGAATGCAGTGGCATGATCTCAGCTCACTGCAACCTCTGCCTCCCAGATTCAAGCAATTCTCCTGCCTCAGAGACCTGAGTAGCTGTGATTACAGGTGCACACCACCTTCCCCAGCTAATTTTTGTACTTTTATAGAGACAAGGTTTTGCCATGTTGGCCAGGCTGGTCTTGAACTCCTGACATAAAGAGATCCACCCACCTTGGCCTTCTGAAGTACTGGGATGACAGGCATGAGCCACTATGCCCAGAGACATGATTGTTAACACAGAAAATTCTAATACATTTGCAAAACATTTAATATAACTTATAACTGCACTTAGCAAAATTATAGAATGCAAAAATAATATACAAAATTAATTGTATTTTACTTAGTAAATTATAAAATTTAATTAAAAACAACTCTACTTCCAATGTCATCAAGAATCACAAAATACTTAATAAGTTTAACATAATACCTGTAAAATGAAAATTGCAAACATCGCAGAAAAAATTTAAAAGTAAGAGAAAAGAAATACCATGTTCATTGATTATAAAACTAATATTTTTAAGATGTCAATTATTGGCAATCTGATCTCCACAATTCTTCTCAAATTATTTGAAAGCAATTCCAATAGTAATCCCAACAGACTTATTTGTAGAAACTGTTAATCTCATTCTAACATGTATATGGAAATGCAAGACCTGAAAATCCAAAGCCAATATTGAAAAAAAAATTAAGTTACAGAATTTTTACCACATGATTTCAGAATTATAAAGCTCTTGTAACCAAGGAAGATGTTCCTGCCATAAGAGTCAGTAAATTGATGATTGTATCATGGGGCAGAATATAAATCAGAAATATACCCACAGTTGCATGGTCATTTAATTTTTGGTAAAAATCAAAGTAACCTAATATGGTAAGGAATCTCTACTTAACAAATGGTGAAACACTAGATATGAATATATGAAAAAACTTTGACCCTGACCTCACACAATACATAAACATTAATTTATAATAACTCCTACTCCCAAAAGTGAAAACTAAAACTAATAAGACAATATCATTGTAACTTGGGAGTAAGAAAAGCTTTCTTAGACTGGACCCAGAAATCAATAACCATAAAAAGAAAGAAAATGACAAATTAGGCTTCACCAAAATTGAAAATTTCTGCTCATTCAGAAAACATTAAAAAACTAGGCAAGCCATGAGGTGAAGAAAATATTTGTAAAACTGGTATTTGACAGACTGTTATCTAGTTAATATAAAAAATTCCTACAACTCATTAATAAAAAGGGAACTCTTGCTTCTGCCTGCTAAGCTCAAGCACGTCTTCACTGTTCCATATCCTATGTTTAATGAGGCCCACATGGCTAAGCCATAGCTTCTGTTGTCTTGTTACTTACTGGTACTGGGAGATCTACATGGAGGGCTCCAGGACATTCTAGAATCCAGGAAACACATTTAAAACCAAAGGCAGTGTATGCCTGCATGGAGAATGGCACCCTTGCACCGGTCAGTGCCCCACCTCAGTCAATAAGCATGTGCTGTGCTGCTGCTGCTGCTGCTAGAACATGAAAATGACCATGAATCCTGCTGTCACCACCTGATGAAGTGCCTTGGCTGGCACCACCCATCATAGTGTTGTTATCAGAGGTCTATAAACATCTTGGCCACTCCAACACAGCTGGTTTCTAACCTCAAAGGTCCAGAAAACAAAGCTGGCAGACCCCCAGAATTAGAGCACACAGCATAGGAGTCCTGAACTGGTATTTGTCCCCCTAATCTTCAGCTAGTTGACTGCCCTCATCCTAGACCAAAATCAAAGCCCCTAAAACATCCAAAAGGATAAAAGGAGGGGGTGGAAAGTCTATTCAAATGGCACCAACTTCAAAGACTGAAGGAACATCAGCCCACAAAGATGAGAAAGAATCAGCACAGTAACTCTGGAAACTCAAAAAACCAGAGTGTCTTCTTACATCCAAACAACCACACATTTCCCAGCAATGATTCTTAACCAGCCTGAAATAGCTGAAATGATAGAAAAATAATTCAGAATATGAATAGGAATGAAGATTGTACAAATCTGTTCTCACATTGCTATAAAGAAATACCTGAAACTGGGTAAATTATAAAGAAAAGAGGTTTAATTGGCTCATGGTCCACAGGCTGCACAGGCTTCTGCTTCTGTGGCGGCCTCAGAAAACTTATAATAACGGTGGAAGATAAAGGTGAAGCTGGCACATGTTGCATGGCTGAAGCAGGATAAAGAGAATAAAGGGGGAGGGGCTATACACTTTTAAACAACCAGATTTTGTGAGAACTCACTCACTATCACATGAACAGCAAAGGGGAAGTCTGCCCCCATGATCCAATCACATCCCACTAGGCCCCACCTCCAACATTACAGATTACAATTTGACATGAGATTTAGGCAGAGACACAAATCCAATCCATATCATTCTGCCTCAGTTTCTCCAAAATCTCATGTTTTTCTCACTTTGAAAAACCTCCTCTGAAATCTAGAGGGAGGCTCCCAAGCCTCAGTTCTTGCCCTCTGTGCACCCACAGGCTGAATACCACAGGCTGTATCCTGAGATGTAGCTGGGGCCCTTTTAGCCATGCTGGAGCTGGAATGGCTGGGATGCAAGAATCAGTGTCCCAAGACTGCATAGGGGAGCAAGGCCCTGTGCTGGGTCCATGAAACCATTCTTTCCTCCTAGGCCTCTGGGCCTGTGACTGGAGGGGCTGCCACGAAGGTGTCTGAAATGCCTTCGAGGTATTTTCCTCATTGTGGTGACTATTAACATTTCACTCCTCTTTACATTCCTTCCCATAAAATGAGATTTTATTTTCTACCACATGGTCAGGCTGCAAATTTTCCAAATTTTTATGCTCTGCTTCCCTTTTAATTTCCAGTTGCAGATCATCTATTTGCTCATGCATAGGAGCATAAGCTGTTAGAAGCAGCCAGGTCACTTTTGAAGGTTTTGCTGTTTAGAAATTTCTTCCACCAGATACCTACATCATCTCTCTCAGGTTCAAAGTTCCACAGATCCCTTGAGTAGGGGCACAATGCCACCAGTCTCTTTGCTAGAGCATAGAAGGAGTGACCTTTACTTTAGTTCCCAATAAGTTCCTCATCTCCATATGAGACCACTTCAGCCTGGACTTCATTGTCCATATCACTATCAGGATTTTGGTCAGAACAATTTCAAAAGTCTCCAGCAAGTTTCAAACTTCCCCTTATCTTCCTACCCTCCAAACTCTTCAAACCTCTGCCCCTTACCCAGTTCCAAAGCTGCTTCCACATTTTCAGGTATCTTTATAGCAATGCCTCACTTCCCAGTACTAATTTGCTGTATTAGTCTGTTCTCACACTGCTATAAAGAAATTCCAGAAACTGGGTAATGTATAAAGACAACAGGTTTAATTGGCTCATGGTTCTGCAGAATGTACAGGCTTCTGCTTCTGTGGAGACCTGAGGAAACTAACAATCATGGTGGAAGGTGAAGGAGAAGCTGGCATATCTTTCATGGCCAGAACAGAAACAAGAGAGTGAAGGGGGAGGTGCTACACACTTTTAAACAACCAGATCTCATGAGAACTCACTCACTCTAACAAGAACAGCAAGGGGGAGGTCTGCCCCCATGATCCAATCACATCCCACCAGGCCCTGTCTCCATCATTGGAGATTACAATTTGACATGCAATTTGGGCAGAAACACAAATCCAAACCATATCAAAGATCATTGAGATTCAATAGAAAATCAAAACCATATCCAAGGATTATAAGAAATATAATAAAATAATACAGGAGATGAAAGATGAAATATGGCCATTTTAAGAAATAACCAGGCCAGGAATAGTGGCTCACACCTGTAATCCCAGTACTTTGGGAGGCCAAGGTGGGCAGATCACTTGAGGTCAGGAGTTTGAGACAAACCTGGCCAATATGGCAAAACCCCATTTCCACTAAAAATACTAAAAATTAGCCAGATATGATGGCATGTGCCTGTAATTCCAGCTACTTGGGAGGCTGAGGCAAGAAAAGCACTTGAACCCAAGAGGAAGAGGTTGCAGTGAACCAAGATTATGCCACCATACTCCAGCCTGGGTGACAGAGTAAGACCCTGTCTAAAAAAAAAAAAAAAAAAAAAAAAAGGAACCAAACTAATCTGATAGATCTGGAAATGGGAAGCTCACATAAAGAATTTCAGAATACAATCCCAAGTATTAATAGTAGAATAGACCAAGCTGAGGAAAGAATCTCAGAGTATGAAGATAGTCTCTGAAATTAGTCAAAAATAAATAAATGAAGACTGAATAAAATCTCTGAGAAATATGGGATTATGTGAAGAGACCAAATCTATGACTCACTGGCATCCCTGAAAGAGAGGGAGAGAAAGCAAGAAACTTGGAAAATATATTTCAGAATATTGTCAATGAAAATTTCCCCAACCTCGCTAGAGAGGCCAACATTCAAAGGAAATGCAGAGAACCCCTGTGAGATACTACATAAGAATACCATCCTCGACAAATAGTCATCAGATTCCCCAAGGTCAAAATGATTTAAAAAAAAAAAATGTTAAAGGCAGCTAGAGAAAAGAGGCAGGTCACCTACAAAGAGAACCCTATTAGGCTAACAGCAGATTTTTCAGCAGATCCTATAATCCAGAAGAGATGAGGGCTCATATTCAGCATCTTTAAAGAAAAGAATTTCCAGCCAATAATTTCATATTCAGCCCAACTAAGCTTCATAAACAAAGGAGAAATAAGATCCTTTTCAGACAAGCAAATGCTAAGGGAATTTGTTATCATCAGACCTACCTTACAAGAGAAAGAGATCTTGAAGGCAGTGTTAAATACGGAAAGTAAACATCACTACCAGCCACTACAAAAACACACTTGACTACACAGACCAGTGACACTATAAAGCAATCACAGAAACAAATCTGCATAATAAAAAGCTAAAAACTTGACGACAAGATCAAATCCACACATATCAACACTAACCTTGAATGTAAATGGACTAACCCAATTAAAAGGCATAGACCGGCAAGTTGAATAAAGAAGCAAGACCCAAGAGTATGCTGTCTTCCAGAGACTCATCTTACATGCAGTGACACACACAGTCTCCAAGTAAAGGGGTGGAGAAAAATCCACCAAGCAAAAGGAAAACAGAAAAAAAGCAGAGGTTACTATTCTAATATCAGACAAAACAGACTGTAAATCAACAGAGTTTAAAAAAAAAAGACAAAGAAGGACATTACATAATGGTAAAGGGCTCAATTCAACAAGAAGACCTAACTATCCTTAATATACATGCACCCAACACAGGAGCACCCATATTCATAAAGCAAGTTCTTAGATACCTATGAAGAAATTTAGATAACCACACAATAATAGTGGGAGACTTGAACACTTCAATGACAATATTAGACAGGCCATCAAGTAAGAAAACTAGCAGAATTATTCAGGACCTGAACTTAACACCTGACCAAGTGGACCTAATAGACATCTACAGAATTCTCCACACAAAATACTTTTTTTTTTTTATTATTATACTTTAAGTTCTAGGGTACATGTGCATAACGTGCAGGTTTGTTACATATGTATACATGTGCCATGTTGGTATGATGCACCCATCAACTCGTCAGCACCCATCAATTCATCATTTATATCAGGTATAACTCCCCAATGCAATCCCTCCCCCCTCCCCATGATAGGCCCCATTGTGTGATGTTCCCCTTCCCGAGCCCAAGTGAGCTCATTGTTCAGTTCCCACCTATGAGTGAGAACATGCGGTATTTGGTTTTCTCTTCTTGTGATAGTTTGCTAAGAATGATGGTTTCCAGCTGCGTCCATGTCCCTACAAAGGACGCAAACTCATCCTTTTTTATGGCTGCATAGTATTCCATGGTGTATATGTGCCACATCTTCTCATCTGCACATGGCACATACTCTAAAATCAATCACACAACTGGGCATAAAACAATCCTCAGCAAATTCATAAAAAACAAAATACCAATCACACTCTCAGACAACAGCACAACAAAAATAGAAATCAATGCTAAGAAAATTGCTAAAAAACAAAATTACATAGAAATTTAAAAACCTGCTCCTGAATGACTTTTGGGTTAATAATGAAATTAAAGCAGAAATCAAGAAATTCTATGAAACTAATGAGAATGAAAATACAATACAGAATCTCTGGGACACAACTAAAGCATTGTTAAGAGAAAGTTTATAACACTGAATGCCCACATCAAAAATTTAGAAAGATCTCAAATTAAGAACACAATAAGTAAAGGAACAAAGAAAGTAGAGAAACAAGAGCAAACCAACCCCAAAGCTAGCAGAAGACAAGAAATAACCAAAATCAGAACTGAACTTAAGGAAACTGAGACATAACAAACCATAAAAAGGATCGTGAATCCAGGTGTTGGTTCTTTATAAGAATTAATGACTGATAGACTGCTAGCTACACTAATAAAAAAAAGAGAGAGAGAGAGAGAGAGAGAATATCCAAATAAATACCATCAGAAATGACAAAAGGGAGGTTACCACTGACCCCACAGAAATATAAAAACCCTCAGAATCTAACATCTCTATGTATACAAGCTAGACAATCTAGGGGGAAAAATGATAAATTCCTGGAAACAAACAACCTCCCAAGATTGAACTAGGAAGAAATTGAATGCATGAACAGATCAATGAGTTCCAAAATTGAATCTACAATAAAAAGCCTACCAACCAGAAAAAGCCCAGGACCAGAAGGATTGACAGCCAAATTCTACCAGATGTATAAAGGAAGAGCTTGTACCATTCCTACTGAAACTATTCCAAAAAACTAAGGAGAAGGGACTCCTCCCTAACTCATTCTTTGAGGCCAGAATCATACTGATAATAAAATCTGGTAGAAAAATAACAACAAAAAGAAAACTTTAGGTCAATATCCTTGATGAAAATAGGTGGAAAAAATCCTCAACAAAATACTAGCAAACAAAATTCAGCAGCACATCAGAAACCTTATCCAATATGATCAAGTAGGTTTTACCTCTGGGATACAAGGTAGGTTTGATACATGCAAATTAATAAATGTGATTTACCACATAAACAGATCTAAAAAAAGAAACATATAATCTTCTCAGTAGATGCAGGAAAGGATTCAATAAAATTCAGCATCTCTTCATGTTAAAAACCCTCAGAAAACTAGGCATTAAAGGAACATACTTCAAAATAATAAGAGCCATCAATGAAAAACACACAGCCAACATCATATCGAATGGGCAAAAGCTGGAAGCATTCCCCTTGAAAATTAGAACAAGATAAAGATTCCTACTCCCACCTTCCCTATTCAGCATAGTACTGAAAGTCCTAGCTAGAACAATCAGGCAAGGGAAGGATATAAAACGCATCCAAATAGGAAGAGAGGAAATCAAACTATCCCTTTTGGTAGAAGATATGATTCTATACCTAGAAATCCCCATAATCTCTGCCTGAAAGCTCCTTGATCTGATAAACAACTTCAGCAAAGTTTCAGGATACAAAACAAATGTGGAAAAACCACTAGTATTTCTGTACACCAGCAACATCCAAGCTAAGAGCTAAGTCAATAATGCAATGCCATTCACAATAGCTACAAAAAGAATAAAATGCCTAGAAATAAAGCTTTAAAAGGAGGCAAAAGACCTCTATAATGAGAATTTAAAAACACAGATCCAAGAAATCAAAGAGACACGAACAAATGGAAAAACATGCCATTCTCATGGATAGGAAGAATAAATATTGTTAAAATGGCCATACTGCCAAGCAATTTACAGATCCAATGCTATTCCTATCAAACTACCAATGACATTCTTTACAGAATTAGAAAAACCTGTTTTAAAATTCATACGAAACCAAGAAAGAACCTGAATAGCCAAGGCAATCCTAAGAAAAAGAATAAAGTTGGAGGCATCACATTACCTGACTTCAAACTATACAAGGTTACACTAACCAAAACAAAATGATATGGTACAAAAATGGAACCACAGACCAATGGAACAGAATAGAGAGCCCAGAAATAAGGCTGCACATCTACAACCATCTGATCTTTGACAAAACTGACAAAAATGAAAAATGGGGAAAGGACTTCCTATTCAATAAGTGGTGCTGGGAACTGGACCCCTTCCTTACACCATATAAAAAATCAACTCAAGATGGATTAAAGACTTAAATGGAAAATCTAAAACTATCCAAATCCTGAAAGATAATCACAAAGTACCGTTCTCAATATAGGACCCAGCAAAGATTTTATTACAAACACATCAAAAGGAATTGTGACAAAACCAAAAATTGACAAATGGGATCTAATTAAACTAAAGAACTTCTGCACAGCAAAAGAAATTATCAACAGAATGAACAGACAATCTACAGAATGGCAGAAAATTTTTGCAAACTATGCATCTGACAATGGTCTAATATCCAGAATCTATCAGGAACTTAAATTTGCAAAGCAAAAATCCAACAACCTCATTAAAAAGTGGGCAAAGGACATGAACAGGAACTTTTCCAAAGAAGACATACACTTGGCCAACAAGTATATGAGAAAATGCTCAAAATCACTAATAATTAGAGAAACACATATCAAAACCACAGTGAGATACCATCTCAAATGAGTCAGAATGGCTACATCAAAAAGTCAAAAAATAACAGATGGTGGCGAGGTTGTAGAGAAAAGGGAACACTTATACATTGCTGGTGAAAGTGTAAGTTAGTTCAGCCATTGTGGAAAGCAATATGGTGATTTCACAAAGAACTTAAGAAAGGATTATCATTTGTTGCAGCAATCCCATTATTGGATATATACCCAAGGGAATATAAATTGTTCTACCATAAAGACACATGCACACATATGTTCGTCACAGCACTATTCACAAGAGGAAAGATATGGAATCAATCTAAATGCCTATCAATGGTAGACTGGATAAAGAAAAAGGGGTACATATACACCATGAAATAGTATGCAGCAGTAATAGAAGGAGATCATATCTTGTACGACAATATGATGGAGCTGGAAGCCATTATCCTAAGTGAACTAACACAGGAACAGAACACCAAAGAACACATGTTCTCATTTATAAGTGGGAGTTAAACTTTAAGTACATATGGACACAAAGAAGGCAATAATAGACACCAGGGTTTACTTGAGTGTGCAGGATGGGAAGAGGTGAAGATTGAAAAATTACCTATAGGGTACTACGCTGATTACGTGGGTGATGAAATAATCTGTACACCAAACCCCCATGACATGCAATTTGCCTATATACCAAACCTGCACATGTCCCCCTGAATCTAAAATAAAAGTTAAAAAAGAGTAATAACAGTATTGGAAGTCCTGACCAGCACAAGCAGACAAGAGAAAGAAATAAACGGCATTCAAATAGGAAGAGAGGAAGTCAAACTATTTTTGTTTGTAAGCGACATGATTCTATACCTAGAAAACCTCAGTCTCGGCCTAAAAGCTCCTCCAGCTGATAAACAACCTCAGCAAAGTCTCAGGATACACAATCAATGTGCAAAAATCACTAGCAGCCCTATACACCACCAACAGTCAAGCCAAGAGCCAAATCAGAAATGCAGTCCCATTCATAATTGCCACAAAAAGAATAAAATACCTAAGAATACAGCTAACAAGGGAGGGGAAGATCTCTACAATGAGAACTACAAAACACTGCTCAAAGAAATCACAGATTACACAAACAAATGAAAAAACATTCCATGCTAATGGACAGAAAGAATCAATATTATAAAAATGGCCTTACTGCCCAAAGCAATTTATAGATTCAATGTTATGCCTATTAAACAACCATTGTGATTCCTCACAGAACTAGCAAACTATTTTTAAATTCTGTGGAACCAAAAAAAGAGCCTGAATAGCCAAGGCAATCCTAAGCAAAAAGCACGAAGCTGGGAGCATCACACTACTCAACTTCAAACTCCACTACAGATCTACAGTAAACAAAACAGCATGTCTACTACGGGCTACAGTAAACAAAACCAAGAACAAGCACATAAACCAATGGAACAAAATAGAGAACCCAGAAATAAGGCTGCACACCTATGGCTACCCAATCTTTAACAAACTTGACAAAAACAAGCAATGAGGTAACTATTCCCTATTCAATAACTGGTGCTAGAATAACTGGCTAGCCATATGCAGAAGGCTGGAACTGAACCCCTTTGTTATACTATATATAAAAATTAACTCAAGATGAACTAAAGACTTAAATGTAAAACCCAAAACTATAAAAACCCTTGAAGACAACCTAGGCACTACCAGTCTGGACACAGGAACAGGAAAAGATTTCATGATGAAGACATCAAAAGCAACTGCAACAAAACCAAAAATTGACAAATGGGATCTAATTAAACTGAAGAACTTCTGCACAGCAAAGGAAACTACCAACAGAGTGAACAGACAACCTACAGAATGGGAAAAAACTTTGAAAACTATGCATCTGACTAAGGTCTAATATCTAGCATCTATAAAGAACTTAAATTTATAAGAAAAAAAACCATTAAAAAGTGGACAAAGGACAAAATCAGACACTTTTACATGTAACGAACAATCATATGGGAAAAAAAGCTCAACATTACCAGTCAATAGAGAAATCAAAATTAAAACCTCAATGAGATACCATCTCACACCAGTCAGATTGGCAGTTATTAAAAAGTCAAAAGAATAAGAGATGGTGGCAAAGTGGTAGAGAAAAGGTGACTCATACATTGCTGGTGGGCATGTAAATTTCTTCAGTCATTGTAGAAGACAGTGTGGCAATTCCTCAAAGACCTAAAAACAGAAATACCATGTGACCTAGCAATCCCATTAGTGGATGTATAATCAAAGGAATACAAATTATTCTATTATAAAGACACATGCATGCATATGTTTATTGCAGCACTATTCACAATAGCAAAGAAATAGAATCACCCTAAATGCCCATCAATGATACTGGATAAATAAAATGTGGTAGATATACACCATGGAATACTATGCAGTCATAAAAAGAATAAGATCATGTTCTTTGCAGAGACATGGATGGAGCTGGAGGCCATTATCCTTAGCAAACAAACAGAGGAATAGAAAACCAAATACCACATGTTTTCTCTTATAAGTGGGAGCTAAATGATAAGAACACACGGACACATAGAGGGGCCTATCATAGGGTGGAGATTGGGAGGAGGGACAGGATTCGGAAAAGTAACTAATGGGTACTAGGCTTAATACCTGAGTGACGAAACAATCTGTACAACAAACCCCACGACACAAGTTTACCTGTATAACAAACACGCACATGTACCCGTGAACTTAAAAGTTAAAACAAACAATAAAAGAGTAATAAATTTAAAATTTTTTAAATAACACAAATTTATTAAAAAGAAAACTCTCAAATAAGAAATAAGTAAAAGATTTTAACTGATACATCACAAAGGAGGATGTACAAATGCCCAATAAATACAATAAAGAGTTCAATCTCATTAGGCCTCAAGAAAATCCAGCTGAAATCACCATGAAATAAAAGCATACACCACTAAAACTGTTAAATAAAGACAGATAACACCCAATATTGGCAACTCAGAACTCTCATACATTGTAGAGAGAATATTAAATGGTTCAACCAAAAGACTGAGCCATTTATGATAAAAGTAAACATACATCTATCTTATGACCCAGAAATACCACTTCTGGAACTTATCCAAAATAATAAAACAAAATTTATAGTAGTTTTGTTCATAAAACTTTATTTTTCTTTTTCTTATGTTCACCAATGCTTACTTTTTGTTCAACATATAAATTGAATACAACTTTTGTCAGCTGCCCAACTGTCTCATCCCTAGAAATATCCTGCTCTACTAACAATCATCAGGCACAAAATGGAAGAAACAGACAGATTTATGGAGCCTTTGTGAAGAGCCTCTGTGAGTCCAATTGGATTGGATCTGGGTGCTGGAGTTGCTGTAACTCCCACCATGTTGGAGGATGTGCTAAAGCTCAACTCTAATTTCAGGAGAGGCTAAAACAGCTGAGGTTATTAGGAGACAAGTAACCAGAGGTATATCCAGTACTCTCTATTGACCAAATAGCTGAGGGCTAGTGCACATATGCACTATGCACATAAACTGTATTTTCAAATATTGTATGTGCCCAACTGTTAGTGCTTCGGTAGCTGAGGTGGAAACCTCATCATTCACTTTATAGACTTTCACTTAATACCCATATGTTCTGTACAAATCTCACACCCAACCTCAGCTACACTTCGTATTCCTGAGTTCTGACTTTCTCTGTTACAACCTTTTCAACAAATATCTTTCTAGTCCTCTGCTAGGGAGTTGGGGGGAGCATTGTCTTGTCAGCTGGAGAAACGAGCTGGAGTTCTAAGTGTTACTCATAGTGACTTTCCAAAATCCTGGTTTCAGCCTGCATCATCCTCAGTCTTCAGATGTATCTGATGCCTCCAATTCCAAAGACTTTCTGAGTTACTGTGGTACGAACAGCATCCTTGCTTTTTATTTACTCCAGTTGCATTAGTTACACTTTGACTTTCTCATATACACTAAATTAGTTAACATTCATTTCATCTTATTTTATTTATTATTTCTCTTCATTAATCATCTTCTACCCAATTCCTTATTTGCTGTGCATTTGTCCTTTTTAAATTTACTTATTCTGATTTTAGTATCTTTCAGAAATATTACATTGATCATTTTTAACTGAATATTCACTTCTCTATACTTCTTGACCTTTCTTTCAGATTTTCCAACTTTTCTTCTCTTTTTTTTTTTTCTTGAGACAGAGTCTTGCTCTGTAGCCCAGACGGGAGTGCAATGGCGTGATCTGGGCTCACTGCAACTTCCACCTCCCAGGTTCAAGCAATTCTCATGCCTCAGCCTCCTGTGGCTGGGATTACAAGGCATGAGCCACTGTGCCTGACCAGAATTTCAAAATTTTTTCTATCCCACTGAATGTCCCTTTGCCTTTTTGCATTTCACTAGTTGTCTGTTCAACGAGGCAGGATCTTTTTATTTACCAAAGTATTAAGTGTTATCTTATGT
This sequence comes from Piliocolobus tephrosceles, assembly GCF_002776525.5. Taxonomy (NCBI): domain Eukaryota; kingdom Metazoa; phylum Chordata; class Mammalia; order Primates; family Cercopithecidae; genus Piliocolobus; species Piliocolobus tephrosceles. Next base: position 34,139,403 of record NC_045434.1, read on the forward strand.
AACTATTTATTTGTAAGCTTTAACTAATTCCTTTTTTAAACTGTTTGGTCTTTTCCTTTCATAGAGTCTTGTTCTATGCTTTTTTAATTTTTGCATTAATTTAATCATTTTAGATTTATCTCTCAAACTCTTCAGTAACTCAAAATTGTTAACAATAGAATTCCCTGATGTTTGTTGTAGCTGCTGATGCTTCCTTTGGTAGATTATTTCCTCATGTATCATATAAGGTTTTATTTAATCTTCAGTAGACCTCTGTATGTGAAAATACAGTATACCCAAGGTTGAGAATTTATTCCTCAAGAATGATTTTATATTTGATTCTGTCAGTCATCCTCAGAATATCACCCGCATGGGACTGAATTTTGTGTTAATTTCTTAATTGGACATCTCTCAGGACAAGAACCTAATGTAAATTCAAAACATTACCCCTATGATTTTAAGGCCTACGCTAACAATGTATCAAGAGAGACTCTTTTTCACCCAAAAGCCAGGCAGACACATAAAGATGTCTTTGTCATCTTCCAATGTTCCTGAGAAGATTGTTTTTATACAGTATAATTTCACTGAGGTTATAGCATTTTTAAGGCTTCCTACTTTATATGTGTGTGTGTTAGAAGAAGATATTAATCCCAGCTGTGCGACTCTTGTAAATCCAAACTTTCACCTCTCATACTTGAATGAATATTAAAAGTAAAGGCCTAATCTTTCCCTTTAGGACAGGTTCAGATAACTAAAATTGGACTAACCATTTCATCCTAACTACAAAACTGGACAAAACATATGAGGGAATTACAGGCATGAACAACAGATAGAGCAAAACAGTGAGCCTTAAGAGAAGGAAAACATTTGAGTTGAATATTTGTTCACACCAGCTCGGTTTTACTACGGTGAAGAGAGGTAGAGTCAAAGCATAATAAAGGTCTTACTGCTCAGAAGGCAGAGATTTATGGTAGCTGAGCTAGCTGAAATTTGTGGGACAGGCTATAAAAGATGAGCAAACTACACAGATGTTAGGGCCTCAAGATCTGAAAGGTGGCTCTCCTTCAGTTTATACACAAGGGCTGGACTGAACTTGCACAAGGTGAAAATCCATGAGGCCTATTACAGAGCAGCTGTTACAGAGGGAAAAACCTGCATGATGACACCAGAAGTCATTGAGTACTGAGAAATACTGGAGTTCCAACCCATCCAGAGTGGAGAGACCTTACTGAGCACCCCTATATTCATTGTTGACTTCAAAAGTCAATAGTTTAGATGTAAGGACCAAGACCCAGAACAGGGATCACAAACATTTTCTGTAACTATTCAGATAGTATTTTAGGGATTGCAAGCCGCAAATAGTCTTCTTCATCACTCTTCTTCCTCCTCCTCTTTATTCCTCTTCCTCTTCCTCAATTTTTTAAAAAGGTAACAAAAAATTATACATTTTAGGCCATACAGCAACAGTTTGCAGGCCAGATTAGGCCCATAAACCACAGTCTGTGGATACTCAATCTAGACTACAATCAGCCAAATGAGTCTATAATGACTGGAAGAGACATTTGCTCTATCAAAAAGGACACACCAATACAAGACTATGTGGAAAATAAAGAATCATGATGCCACCACAAGAAAGTTCCAGTTCCACCACAAGAAAGTTCCAGTAACTAACCACCACAAGAAAGTTCCAGTAACTAACCAGAGAAAATGAAGTTCTATGAGTTGCCTGATAAAGAGTTAGAGGAATCACATTGGGGATCTCAATGAGATACAAGAGAACACAGATAGAACACTAAATGAAATCAGAAAAACAATATATGAACAAAATGAGAAGATTAATACAAATAGAAAATAAACCATTAAAAAAAGAACAAAACAAATTCTGGAGATAAAAATACAATGACAGGAGAGAAAAACTGGAAAAAGAGTTTCAACAGGAGGCTCAATCATGTAAAAGAATAAATGAACTTCAAGACAGATAATTAAAATTATTCATCTGGAGGAATAAGAAAGAAAAAAGAATGAAAAAGTAAAGAAAACATACAAGACTTACATGACAACATCAAGTGAACAAACATATGAATTATAGAAATTCTAGAAGAAAAGGGGATATAGAAAAGGGCAGAAGGCTTATTTTTTAAAATAATGACTAAAAACATATCAAATCTTGAGTGGGATATAGACATTCAGATATATGAAACTCAAAGAATCCCAAGGAATATCAAACCAAAGAAGATTACACTGAAGCATACAATAAACTAATTGTCAAAAGTCAAAAACAAAGAGAGAATTTTTAAAACATCAAGGAAAAAGTGACTCATCATATTGCAAGGCAATTCCTATTAGGCTATCAGTATATTTCTCAACAGAAGCTTTGCAGGCCAGAAGGGAGTGGGAAAATAAATTCAAAGTGCCAGGGTTGGGGGTAGGGGGGAACAACCTTATATCCAAGAATACTATACCCAATACAAAGCTGTCCTTCAGAAATGAAGACATTCCCAGACCACCCCTCACCCCACAAAAATGCTGAAGGAGTTCATCTCCACTAGACCTAACTTATAAGAAATGCTAAAGAAAGTTCTCCAAGTTGTAATAAATGAAATCTGCTATGAACTGAATATTTGTATCCCCACCTCCCCTCAAAAAATCCCTATGTATCCTAATGTAAGTGTATTAAAATATATTGGCCCCCAATATGATAGTGTTAAGAGGAGGTGATTAAGTCATAAGGGAAAAACCCTCATAAATAAGATCTGTGCCCTTATAAAAAGAATCCTGAAGAAAGTTGTTTGTTCCTTCTGCCATGTGAAGACAAAGCTAGAGGCATCATCTATGAAGCAGATAGTAGGCATTCACTAAACACCATATCTGCTAGTGATTCCCAGGCTTCAGAACTGGGAGAAAAACACTTTTCTTGTTTATAAGCTAACCATTTTAAGGTATTTTATAATAGCAGCCTGAACAGGCTAAGACATATGCTAGGTAACAACATAAAAACATATAAAAGTATAAAACTCACTTATAAAATTAAATATATGCTAAAATGTTGAATGCTCTAATATTATAATTATGGCACATAAATCACATTTAATTATAATATAAAAGCTAAAAGAAAAAATATAAATAACAACCAATACTTTGTTCATTATTATATAATAAAAATATGTGAAGTATGACATCAATAATATACAATGTGGAGTGAGGAAAATAAAAATTTAGATTTCAAATACAACTAAAGTTAAGTTGTTATCAGCTTAAAATAGACTATTATAATATATTTTAGGTAAGCCTTGTGATAACCACAAAATAAACCTCTAGTAGAGACACAAAAGAGAAAGAAATCAAAGCATAACATTACCAAAAATTAACAAATTGCAAAGGAACAAGGCAAGAGTGGAAGAAAGGAACAAAAGAACTACAAAACAGTCAGAAAATAATTAACAAAATGGCATTACCTATCAATACTTACCTATCAATAACTACTTTAAATGTTCAGGGATTAAATTATTCAATCAAAAGAAAGAGTGACTGAGTAAAAACAAGATCGAACTATCTACTCCTACGAGATACTCACTTTACCTTTAAGGACACACATAGATTAAAAGTAAAGGGATGGACAATGTTATTTCATGGAAATGATAATCAAAAATGAACAGAGGTAAGCACAGTTACATCAGACAAAATAGATTTTCAGTCAAACTCTGTCACAAAAGGCAAAAAGAAAGTTAGTTTGTAATGATAAATTTATCAAGAGGATATACAGTTGTAAATATCCATGCACCAAACACTGAAGCACTTAAATATATAAAGTATTAACAGAACTTAAAGGAGACAAAGATAGCAGTACAATAATAGTACTTTCACAACTCCACTTTCAATAATGAATAGGTTATTTAGACAGAATATTAATAGGAAAACAGCAGATTTGAAGTACACTTCAGAGTAAATGTAACTAGCACATATACAGAATACTGCATTCAAGAGTTGCAAAATATACATTCTTCTCAAGCACACATAGAAAATTCTCCAGGATAGATCTTATATTAGACCACAAGACAAGTCTCAAAATAATTTAAAAGACTGAAATTATATCAAATATATTTTACAAGAATAATATAAAATTTAAAATTAGTAACAAAAAACTGGAAAACTGTACAAATTACGTGGAAATTAAATACTGCACTCTTGAACAACCAATGGGTCACAGAATACATTAAAAGAGAAATTAAAAAAAATGCCTTGAGACAAACAAAAAGGAAAACAACATACCAAAGCTTATGTAAGGCAGCAAATGCAACTCTAAGAGGGAAGTTTGTGGTGATGAATGCCTACATTAAAAAAAAAGAAATATCTCAAATAACCACCTCAAGGAACTAGAAAAAGAATAAATTAACCCCACAGTTTGCACAAGGAAGAAAACAATGAATATTAGAGTATAAATAAATGAAATGAAATAAAATAGAAGCTAAAAAGACAAGAGTAGTTTTCTAAACAGAAAGGATCATGAGAGACTACTATGAACTACTACTATACATCAAAAAATTGAATAACCTAGAAAAACTGAATAGCTAGAAACATACAACATACCAAGATGGAATTATGAAGAAATAGAAAATATGGACAAACCAATAATCACTAAGATTGAAGCAATAATCAAAAACTTCTCAACAAACAAAAGCCGAAGAACAGATGGCTTCAGAGGTGCATATTATGAAGCATTTAAAAAAAAGTGATGCCAATCCTTCTCATGCTTTTCCAGAAAATTGAAGAAAGGATGCTTCCAAACTCATTTCAAAAGGCCAGAATTACCTTCACACCAAAGCCAGATAAGGACACTAAAATTAATGAAAATTAGAAGTCAACATTCCCGATGACCATAGATAGAGAAATTCTCGACAAAATACTAGCAAAACCAAATTTAACAGCACATTAAAAAGATCATATACCAACACCCCCAAGTGGGGTTTGCCCCTGGAATGCAAAAATGATTACATATATACAAATCAATAACATTATATGCCACATTAACAAATGAAAGACAAAAATTATATAATCATATCTGTAGATGCAAAAAAAAATTTTTGACAAAATTCAACACCATTTCATATAAACACTCTTAACAAATTAGGTATAGAAAGGAATTAACATAATAAAGACCATATATGACAAACTCATAGCTAACATCATACTCAATGGTGAAATGCTGAAGTCTCCAACTTTATATTTGAACTACCTGTTTCTTCCTTCAATTCTGTCCATTTTTCTTCCTGCATTTGGGAATTTGTTAAGTGTATGTATGTTTATAATTCTTCTGCTCCTTGATACTTTTATCATTGTATAATGTCTTTCTTTGTCTCTCATAACGATTTTTGTTTTTGTTTTTTCAGTATTACTATAGCTACTCCAGGTCTCTTTTGGATACTATTTACAAGTAATATATCTTTCTAGCCTTTCATTTTCCAACGATTTGTGTATCCAAGCCTCTTGTAGAAAGTATAAAGTTGAATCATAAATTTTTATCCATTTTACTTATTTTTTTAGAGTCTAATCTATATATATTTAACATAGTAATTGATAAAAAGAACTTATTTCTGACATTTTTCTATTTGTTTGCTATATTCATATCAGTTATGTCTCTCAATTCATCTATCCATTAGTCTTTTTTTGTGCTAAACAGATATTATATATATATATATTTTTTTTTTTTTTTTTTTGAGGCAAAGTTTCACTCTTGTTGCCCAGGATGTGGTGCAGTGGTGCAATCTTGGCTCACTGCAACCTCCACCTTCCAGATTCAAGCGATTCTCCTGCCTCAGCCTCCCAAGTAGCTGGAATTACAGGCGCCCGCTGCCATACCCTGCTAATTTTTTGTATTTTTAGTAGAGACAGGGTTTCACCTTATTGGCCAGTCTGGCCAGGCTGGTCTCGAATTTCTGACCTCAGGTGATCCACCCACCTCGGCCTCCCAAAGTGCTGGGATTACAGGTGTGAGTCACCAAGCCCGGCCTTTTGTATCATTTTAATTGCCTTTTTTTTTTTTAGTATACAGTTCTGAGTGGGTTTCTTTTGAGTCGTTGCCCTGGGAACTATAATTAACATTGTAACATATAATATGAATTTATAACATCATAAGTTATCACCTTAACTCTTAATTTAATATTTACATATTTTCCATGAAATATAAAATATTTCCCTAATATAGTGTAAACAAAGCCTGAAATATGTCATAATGCTAGAAACTAAGAAAATGCTCAAAGGTACATGAAGGCTGGGCGTGGTGGCTCATGCCTGTAATCTCAGCACTTTGGGAGGCCAAGTTGGGCGGATGACCTGAGGTCAGGAGTTCAAGACCAGCCTGATCAACATGGTGACACCCAGTGTCTACTAAAAATACAAAAATTAGCCAGGCATGGTGAGAGGAGCCTGTAATCCCAGCTACTCAGGAGGCTGAGGCAGGAGAATCGCTTGAACCCGGGAGGCAGAGATTGCAGTGAGCTGAAATCGCGCCACTGCACTCCAGCTTGGGCAACACAGTGAGACTCCATCTCAAAAACACAAAAGGAACATGAAGAAATATCAAAAAATCACAGGAACAGCTAGAAGGACTTTCCCCAGTGGTCAAATCTGATACAATTTGAGTATCAAAATAAATAATAATGGATTATAACACAGCAATAAAATAAAAATCTATCATTTTTATAATGAGTCTACCATCATAAAAATATATAAATGGAGAGGCACAAGGACTGTTTGTCTTTATAATAGAAGCTAACTCATAAATATAGAAAGAATGATGGAGTTAGAAAATCACCACTGGATGCCAAAACTGGTGGGTGAAAATCTGAGGAGAATTGTGTATTTATAATCCTTAAAATATGTAACCAAAATTCTTATTCATTACAAACAGGAATATTTTACTGACACATAATTATTGTATATCTTTTTGGGGTATGTGATATTTTTATACATGTATACAATGTATAATTATAAAATCAGAATATTTAGGATATCCATCACCTCAAACATTTCTTATTTCTTCATGTTGGGAACATTTCAGATTTTCTCTTCCAGATATTTTGAAATATAAAATAAATTATTGTTAACTATAGTGATACTAGTGTGTTATTGAACACTAGAACTTATTTATTTTATCTAACTGTGTATTTGTACTCATTAACCAGTATCTCTCCAATCTCCCCTAACACATTCCAGCCTTTGGTAACCATCATTCTACGGTCTTCATGAGATCAACTTTTGTAGCTTCCACACGAGTAAGATCATGTAATATTTCTCTTTCTGTGCCTGGCTTCTGTCACTTAATAAGACCTCCAGTTTCAGTCATGCTGCTACAAATAACAGGATTTTATCCTTTTTATGGATGAATAGCATTACATTGTTTATATATAACACATTATCTTTATCCATTTATCTATTTATGGACACTAGTTGAGTCCATATCTTGACTATTATGACTAATGCTGCAATAAACATGGTGTGTAGGAATTCTTTTGGTAAACTGGTTATCTTTCCTTTGCAATAAATACCCAGTAGTGAGATCACTGGGGCAGTTCTATTTCTGGTTTTTCAGCCTCCATACTATTTTTCATAATGGCTGTACTCACATTCCCACTAACAGTGTAAGTGTTCCCATTGCTTTGCATCCTCGCCAACATTTGTTATTTTTTGTCTTTTTGATAATAGCCATTCTAACTGATGAGATAATATGTCATTGTGGTTTTGATTTACATTTTCATGACGATTAGTGATGGCGAGCATTTTTTCATATACTTGGTCATTTATATGTCTTTTGAGAAATGTCTATTCGTAATCTTTCCCACAAATTTTTTTATGTTTAGTTGAGTACCTTGTATATTATGGATATTAGTCCCTTGTTAGATGAATAGTTGGCAAATATCTTCTCCCATTCTACAGGTTTTCTCTTCACTCTGTTTATTATTTTCTCACTGTGAAGAAGATTTTTAGTTTACTATAGTTCCATTTGTCTATTTTTCTTGTTGCCTGTGTTTTGAAGTCTTAGCAGTAAAATACTTGCCTAGATCAATATCTGGAAGTGCTTCCTCTGTTTTCCTCTGATAATTTTATAGTTTTGGGTTTTCATTTAACTCTTTAATCTATTTTGTGTAGATTTTTGCACATGGTGAGAGATGGAGGTATAGTTTGATTCTTCTGCACATGGATATTCAGTTTTCCCCACCTCATTTATTAAAGAGGGTGTCCTTTCTCCAGTGTATGTTCTTGGCTCCTTTGTAAAAAATTGGCTATAAACTTGTGAATTTATTTCTGGGTTTTTGATTCTGTCTTATTGGTCTGTGTTCCCATTTTTATATCAATACCATGTTGTTTTGGTTATTGTGGCTTTGTAGTATATTTTGATGCCAGGTAGCATGATCCCTCCAACTTCATTCTTTTTACTCAGAATTGCCTTGGTTATTTGCCTCACAGAGAAATATTTTAAAGCGGAGAAACTGAAAAACACTATTTTATCCAAGTTATTAGGTTGGTGCAAAAGTAAATGCAGTTTTGCCATTACTTTTAATGGGAAAAACCGAATTTACTTTTGCACCAACCTAATATTAAAGGTAATAGATATTTGGAAGCAAACTTATGATATGCCTTCTAATAAAATTCAGTGAGAAGAATATATCATCACTTCATAATATTCTTGCCAAAACTATGTATTAGGTCTAATCATGAAGAACCACCAGACAAATAAAAATTGAGGAACATTCTACAAAGCAACTGGCTTGAAATCTTCAAAAATATCAAGGTCAAGAAGCACAAATGAAGACTGAAGAGCTGTTCCAAATTAGACACTAAAAAGATGTAACAACTAAATGTAATGCAGAATCCTGGAGTTAATCCTAGATTTTGAGAAATCAATAGTTATGTAGGAATTTATTGGAATTGACTAAAATAAAATAACAGTATTATATTAATATCACTCCTGATTTTTATAACTCTAATCTGGCTATGCAACAAAATGACCTTGTTCATAGTATATACACACTGACACAGACATAAAGGAGCATATCTTGAACTCACTCAGAAATTTTTTTCCAGGAAAAGAATACACACACACACACATACACACACACTCACACACAGAGACAGGGAAAATGGTAAAATATAAACAATTGGCTAAAATGAGTAAAAGGTATATGAGAGATACCTTAAAATATTTTTGAAACCTTTCTGTACAACTGAAATATACTGTCACCTGAGCCAACATGGAGTAACAGGGACTAGGTTTAAACTTCACCCAAAACAAACAAAAAAATGAAAAAATATATGAAACAACAATTTTCAAAATATAGGATATCAGGCAGTACAAGGCAGTAATCTATGAGAAAAGGTAAACAAACAAGGGGAGAATTACCTTAGAGAGAGTTTTTAGAATGCAGGGGAGGGGAGGGAAAACCCAGACAGAGCCCAGAAATTTTTTGGGTTAAAGAAATACAGATATGAGACTAGGGAAGCCAATGTGTCCAAGTTCAAATGGCAATGTACTAGAGAGGAGATATATTCACTGAAAAATAAATGTAGAGAACTGCAGAGAACTCCATCTCAAGTCCTCAGCTGAGTACTGATTAGAGGATCAGTAAAGAAAATACCCAAGTCTGGGGAAAGAAGCACCCAAAAGCAACAGAGAGAAAATTCTCAGAATTTACAAAAACCCATCATGGTTTATATTTCCATTATCGAGAGAAGGAAATGTTACAATTCATGTGGACATTGCCAGGGGAGTGGGGGAAAGTCAGCCCTGGATTAAATATTCTCTAATACCACCTAAAACAGCTTAAAATCATGCCTCAGAAAGATTAGATGGTTTTCAAATAACTAAATAAAGTTGAGAAATATTATATTTATAAATATAAATATACAATTATATTTACAAATATAAATGCTAGGTATTTTATAATCCAGCATTCTATCAAAGTAAAATGCAAAATGGCTGTCATCCAATCAAAAATAGAAGACACACAAAGAAGCCGAAAAATAAAGCCTTTAACAAGGAAAAGAAAAATGAATCAGTGGGAACAGATACATAAATAACATGAACGATACAATTAGTAGACAATGACATTAAAACAATTACTATAACTATGTTCCACTTGTTCAAATACATAGAGGAAAGATTGCAAATGACAAGTAGAAAGGAGGACATTTTAAACATCTAGATTGAACTTCTACAGATAAATCTACAGTGTGTGGGATGAAAAGTGCGCTGGATGGGATTAAAAGCGGATTAGATTCCACAGGAAAAAAAAGTTGAAAACATAGCAATACAAACTAAAGGTAACACTGAGAAAGAAAACATAATAAAAATAAACAGTATCAAGCACCTTTAGCCATCTGATGTTCATGTAATTCAAGCTCTTGAAGAAAAAGGTAAAATAGGGTTACATAAAAAATATTTGAAGAAATAGGGCAGGTTTTTTCCATGTGTGATAAAAACTATCCACAGATCCAAGAAGCTCAATAAACCCCAGGCAGGAGAAACAAACAAAAACCCACAACAAGGCACATTATACTGAAAAAAAAAAAAAAGACTGACAATAGATGTCTTGTTAGAAACAATATGAGAAAGAATAGTAGCAGAATATCTTTTAAAAGCTGAAAGAAAAATCTGTCAAGAGAGAATTCTATACCCAGTGAAAGTATCTGTCAAACTGAAGGCAAAACAAAGATTTTTTTCAGACACAAATAAGCTGAAACAATTTATCACAAGCAGATCTGAACTACAGGAGAGGTTAGTGATAGCCTTTCAGTAAGAAAGAAAGTGGGCCTGTGAAATAAAAATAATTATCTACTTCCACAATACAATGGTGGGACAGACATAGGATATATATTTCCAACCCAAAAGGTGAAAAGAGGCAGGAAAAAATGGCTATCTGGTCCCAAGTAAGACCAAAACCCACCAAGAAAAACAACATTATATATCAAATATCCAAAATAATCTTTCACTTCATGTTCCACCTTCTTGAGGTAGGGACAATGCCGGGATTCAAACTTCAGTGTGATGAATGCCAAATCCTGCCCAGTGTACTTCCTGGGTACCAAAGATACCACACGGGGCACGAAGGGCACTGTACTCAAAGGTGCAATGGGGAGGGGAGAAGTTGGACCCCCAAAGTCTTGGACAGCTCTGCCTCTATGGTTTTTGCTAGACTCTGCCCACACTACAGCTCATGGGCTGGAGGTTCATACCTGCAGCTCTACCAGGCTAGTATACCATTCTGGTAGCTGTGTAATTCTGGGATCCTTATGGTGGCCCCACTCTCAGTTTTACTAAGCATTGCCTTAGTGTGGGTTCTCGAAAGTCCTCTGACCCTACAGCAGGTTTCTGACTGGCTCCCAGCCTGTCTGCAACACTCTTTGAAATAGGTGAAGGCTACAATGGCCCCACAGGCCGCACACACTGCATCACAGTGTCAGCACCATGTGGACCCCACCAAGAATGATCACTTGCACTCTCCAGTGGCAGCACAAGCTGCATCTGAGCCTACTTTAGCCACAGCTGGGGCAACCGAGGAGTCCTGCACTGGAATGCAAAGAGCAGAGCTCCAAGGTAGCTCTGGGCAGCAAATACTGAGGTCCTTGAGGTACCTTGCTGGAAACTTTACCCTCAAGGTCCTAGTTCTGCCTTCCATAAAATTTCTAAGCCATGAACATAATTCCACCAAGTTATTTACAGCTGCATAACACGAGTATCCTTTATTTAAGTTTTGAATACCTTATTCCTCATTTCCATCTGAGACATCAGAAAAGACTTTACTGCCCATATTTTTACCAACATTCTGATCACAGTCATTTAAATAATCCATCAGAAGGCATAGGCTCTTTCTACAACTTTTTCTTCTGAGATCTTACCAGAATTGCCATCATACACCATTCATGACAATCTAGATTTTTTCTAGCATGCTCCTCCAAATTCTTCCAGCCTCTACCCATTACTCAGTTCCAAAGCCATTCCACATTTTTAGAAATTGGTTACAGAACACCCCACTTCTGGTACCTGTTTCTGTCTTCATTTGTTTTGTGTTCCTGTAACAGAATACCAAAGACTGAGTAATTTATGAACAATAGAAATTTATTTCTTACCATTGTGGAGACTGGGAAGTCTAACATCAAGATGCCAGCATTTGGTGAGGGCCTTCTTGCTACATCATTCCCTGGCAAGGCAAGAATGGTAAAGAGCAAAGGAGCAAAAGGTAAAACTCGCAGCCTCAAAACCTTTTAAAATTGGCTTCATTCCATTCAGGAGAGTAGAGGCTTGATGACATAAACACAACACCTCCCATTAGTAGCTACCTTTCAACACTGTGGCATTGGGGATTAAGTTTTCAATATATGCTTTGTGGAGGATACATTCAAACCATTGCAGCTATTATAAAAAAGACAAGATATAAATGTTGGGGCAAGGATGTGGATAAAAGTTTGCCTGTTATGGTTTGAATGATTTTCTTTCCAAAACTCATTTCCAAAACCTAACTCTCAGTGTGGCAATATTGAGAGAAGGGGTATTTAACAGATGATTTGGGCAAAGGCATCATGAATTAATTAATTTATTCATGGGTTAATGGGTTAATATGTTATCATGGGAGTGAGACTGGTGGCTTTATAGGAAGAAGACAGACTTGAGCTGGCAAATTCTTGCCCCCTCACCCAGTGATGCCTTCTGCCACGTTATTATGCAGCACGAAGCCCTCACTAGAGGCTTACCTGATGCTGCTGCCCAATTTTGAACTTCTCAGCCTCCAGAACTGTGAACCAAAATAATCCTCTTTTAAAAATAAATTACCTAGTCTCAGATATTAAATTACAGCAACAGAAAACAGACTAAGACAGAATCCTTGTACACTATTGGTGAGAATGTAAATTGGTACAGCTATTATGAAACACATTATAGAACTCCCTCAAGAAACTAAAAATCGAATTACCATATAATCCAGCAACCCCATTTCTGAATATTAAAAGACTTGAAATTAGTTTGTTGAAGAGATGTTTGCAATCCATTTCCACAACTTTTCCATTTCTACTTCTACCTCTTAATTGCTACTGTACAAATATTTACAAAATAAGCTAGCAGGTCATGTGACTTTGCCTGTATAATTAATCAAATATCTACTGCTGCTCCACAAGATAGTCACTTTATTTAGTTTTCTTTAACTTTGTTTTAAGTCTTTCCTAATTATAGATAAGAAATAAATATTGTCTGGACTTCCTGGAAGACCTTCTATCATTACCTGAATGCTTAATCATCTGTGACTATTCTTGCCTCCCACAGTAAATGTCCTCAGTTAAAAACTGAAACTAGGCCGGGTGCGGTGGCTCATGCCTGTTATCCCAGCACTTCGGGAGGCCGAGACGGCTGGATCACGAGGTCAGGAGATCGAGACCATCCTGGCTAACACGGTGAAACCCCGTCTCTACTAAAAATACAAAAAAATTAGCCAGACATTGTGGCGGGTGCCTGTAGTCCTAGTTACTCGGGAGGCTGAGGCAGGAGAAAGGCGTGAACCCAGGAAGCGGAGCTTGCAGTGAGCCGAGATCGCACCACAGCACTCCAGCCTGGGCAACAGAGCAAGACTCCCTCCGTCTCAAAAAAAAAAAAAAAAAAAAAAAATTGAAGTTAAAAATCTGTTATGTGGGACAAAATTTTGTCTTATTTCAATTTGTCAATATGTAACCAGTGCCTTTCTCTTTAACTCTTTGATGCATCATTTGTCATGCTTGAGCCTAACAGTTGTCACCTCTCTTGCCAGGAAAGAGAAAGTATAGCAACTAGATGGATGAAAATTATTGCATAGATTTTCTTTTCTCTGACCTCACACCACAGTGAGCCTCAAGCTTCAATTGATGAATCAAACAGAATTGACACCACCCATTCTTTTATTCAGTAAGTTTTTAAATTCCCCTTAAGTGTTTAATAAATAAACTACTAAGACATTTCCACCACAAGTTGTTTTTACCCTATAATTTGCCTGGATTTAAAATCAGGCAATCACACTCTGTCAACTAGAATTATAGCTCTTTTGAATACAGCATTCATCATTGTGTGCCTACAAATTCTGTATGTCACAGTACAGCATTAATCCCAGACAGCTCTCATGTTCTACATCTAGGAGGTAGTCACACAATCACTGAAGAGAATACAGGTGTGAGATCTTGAACTTGTGAAGCATATAAGTGACTATTTGGAAACACTCATATCCTAGAAGCAACCCTGATATTAAGAAAGAATAAAATGAGCACAAGAGTTAAATAAAAAGTCAAAGATAGGAAGAGCTTAAGAAAATTCAGGAAGAGTTTATGAATAGGAACATGAATGAAAAAGGAGCCACCCCAACAACTCTCTCATAGGTCTTAGCAGAAACCAGAAAAAATGCTGATGTCAGTACATAAAGCAGGAAAGGTCTCAAGAAAAAGCAACATTACTAATGGACTTTCAAAAGAAGCTAAAAATACTGGAGGTTACTGACTTCTGGCAAATGAAAGTGGCATGCAAATTAAATGTCCTTCCTCCATTCAGGGAGAGACAATGAATGAATAGCATGTTTTTTTTTTTTTTTTTTCCCTGAACAAGATGAGAGGAAAATCGTCCATTAGAATTTTACTTATCTATATGATAGTAAATGAATAAATGTTTATTTGAAGAAAAAAGGAATGTTTGAGTTACATCAAGGTTAATCTTACAAATCCAAAATGGAAAGTCTTCAGGAAAGTTTAGAAAGTGTAATGACATTTCCATTCACTCCTTGGTTTTAACTCAAGGTCAGAGGAAAACTTTTAAAAATATGCCATTACAAATGCTCATAGTTCATGACCTTTAATATTTGTCACCATCAACTGTGACAAGTCATACTCTCTCTGTTATAGGGAAATAAGGCCCTTTCACAAAATCAATATGCAACATTATTTTAGAACAGTTGATATTCTTGAACTTGGCAATTAAAGGGGGAAGAATTATGTACTTTATAAATAAGTGGTTAAAAGAAGTGCAAGTTTTATTACCATCATTGAATTTATACATTTTCTTAGTCACCAAGAAGCCAAGTCTTCTAGAACCTGTCTCTCACATATGGTGAGGATCTTCTCTTGAATATTGTCTACATTTATGCCCCTATCCAAACCTCAATAGTTTAGCTTTCCTTCTCCATATCTATGTAATATCTTGTATAGGCAAAAATAAGTGCTTCTACTGATTCCTCATCACTGAGACAAACAACACTGAGAGCAGATTTGAAATAAATTCCATCATAATTGTCTCTTGCTTTCAACCTTGCCTGTGTATCCCACACACATACCCGTGAATTCATCCACATTTCAAAACTGTAAATCTCTTTATGTCACTCCCCTGTTTGAAACCTTCAAAGCCTCATAATACTTTCAAGACAAATTCAAACTTGGTACCATGGCACAGAAGAGCATTCATGATTCACACCTTTCCAGCCTCATTTGCTGACTCTCCCCAAAGTCACTCATGTCTATTCATTTATTGAAAGTTTTCTGTTGCCTGAACACACCATGATGCCGCACACCCTTTTAGTATTCTTGTGTGATTCCCTCTATCTGTAGTACCAAGCCTAATCCTACCTCCAACACCTGAGTCAAGAGTTTATATTTATGAAGCTATATATTTCTTCTCTGTACTTTCATAGCACTTCATACACAACTCTCTTATAGCACTGATACTGGGCTGGCATTTTTTATTTTTTAAATCTCTCTTTCCTTACTAGACCTCCTTTAAGCAAGGCCTATATTAGTTGATCTTCATGCCAATAGCACCTAACAGTTTAGCTCATCCACAGATGTTCAACAAATGCAGGTTAAATTTTAAAAAAAAAGACGGACGGACGGACGGATGGATGGATGGATGGATGGATGGATGGAACAAAAGGAAGGAAAAAGGGGAGAAAGGGTGGGTTATAAACTGAATGCTTGTCTGCCTCCCAAAATTGAATGCTGAAACCCTAACCCACAATATGATGGTATTTGGAGATAGAACCTTTGGAAGGTAGTTAGGGTTAGATAAGGTCATTAGATTGAGGCCTTCATGATGGAATTAGTATTCTTACAAAAAGAGCCACCAAAGAGCTTGCTCACATCCTTTCTCCTCACACATTCAAGAAAGGCCAGTGAGCCTTTCTTCACAGCAAGAAGGCAAGTCTCTGCAAACCAGGAAGAGAGCCCTCACCAAGTCAGCTGGCACCTTGATATTATTAGTCCAGCTTTCTGAACAGTGTGAGAAAATAAACATCTGTTATTTAACCTCCCACTCTATGGTATTTTGTTACAGAAACCCAAGCTGACGAAGACAGATTTGGGTACCAAGAAGTAGAGTACTACTGTAATAAATACCTAAAAATGTGAAGGTAGCTTTGAAACCAGGTAATGGATAGAGATTGAAAGAATTTTTAGGAGTATGCCAGAAATATAGGCATTGAAGTCTATTCTGGTATAGTCTCAGAAAAAAAAATTAAGAATATTTTATTGGAAAATGGAGGACAGGTGATCCTTGTTATGAGGTGGCAAAGAACTCGGCTGAACTGTGTTCTAGTGTTTTGTGGAAAGTAGAACTCATGAGTGATAAAATAAAATTGGATATTAAGCTGAGGAGATTTCTAAGCAAAGTGTTGGAGTAGCTTGGTTCCTTCAGACTACTAATAGTAAAATGTGATAGGAGAGAGATTAATTAGAAAAAAATAATTGTTAAGGAAAATGAACCAGAGATTGAAGATTTAAAAAATTCTATGCCTATCCATATCCAAAAAAAAATTAGAAATCTTGTTCGGAAGAGGACACTAAGGTTATAAATGAACAGCCATTTGATAAAGAGATCATGAGTATGACTCATGAACTTCACTGGCCATTTTAACAGAAGCCAGGAAGAGAGATGGGATTATACCAGCAAAGACATGGCTAGTTAAATCCAAAGGAGATAGAGAAAGCAGAATGTAATGAAGGAATTCTGTCAGATTTCCTAGATTCTACAAGATCAGACCACAGAGATATTTGGCTGCAAACACACACTATTATTCTTCAAGGAAAAGGAAAAATTGATCCCAAAGATTCAGAGATCATAAGGGCTGCCACTCTCACCACAGGCCCAGGAGCAAGAGTGTTTCCTCCTTGGTTTCAAAGGGTGGGGCCACCTCTTTGGTTTTCCCAGGCTAGGATGATCCTACCCAGTGTTTCAGGGGTGGGGGCCGTCCTTGAAGAAAGCTTGTGGTATTTTATTTTCTCAGCCTTTGCTAAGACAACAAGGAAGGAAGGAAGGAAGGAAGGAAGGAAGGAAGGAAGGAAGGAAGGAAGGAAGGAAGGAAGGAAGGAA
>NC_045434.1:34156747-34317719 GCF_002776525.5 Piliocolobus tephrosceles
GAAGGAAGGAAGGAAGGAAGGAAGGAAGGAAGGAAGGAAGGAAGGAAAGAAGGAAGGGAGGGAACCAACCAGTGGAGACGCCCATGTCCAATGGCTCATGGCTGCAGATGATCAGCCATGTATTGAGATTAAGCCTGTGGTTTTCTCTGCATGGGTAATTGGCTCCCCTGGAGAGTCACATTATTGTCCTTGCATTATTGGTGCCCCTTGATCTAATCAGAACTAATAGCACAGATAAAAAGGAAAGTGAGAGCCATTAAGCCGGTGATTGTGTGGGGTAAAGACCACAAAGATTCCTTCCATCCTTTACCTGAAAGCGTCAACCTTGACTTTCAAATTCTACCATTAGGGAAATGTGTGGGGTCTGTAATATTCATGAAACCCTAAATTATGAAGAAAATTTATACTCATAAAAATTGAAAATTAAATGAAACAAAAAGAAATGCCATATTACATAGTGGCATCTCAATTTCCGTATTTGCTTCCCATTCTGTCTTCCCTGCCCAAAAGAGTCCATTCATTCCATCATTATTGAAGCCAGCCTTCTTAAACATTTCAATGGCTCTTCATCATCCTCATGATTAAATCCAAATTTCCTACAACTCACACTTTATAAATTGGCCTCTACCATCCCAGCCATGATAAATAATGCCATGCCTTCACTCACCCCTTCACCTCTGTATATGCTTTTCTTCCTACCTAGCACACCACTCCACTCATCACCTATCCCTAGTCATCCTCCAGGTTTTAGCACATATATCACTTTAGGAAGTTTTGTCTGACTTCCCAAATATGGGTTAGATTTGCCTCCCTCATTCTCACAACACACTATTTCCCTTTAGAAAATTGTAGGACAAATAATTTCTTTGTTCATGTGCCCTACAGACAAGAAGCTACTATATGGGGAGAACTATTGTACTCACGTAGTCATGTATGCACCACGACTGACATGTAGTAGGTGCTCATTAAATAATTTTTGCTGAAGGAGTGAACTGATAAGGTTCTAGAACTTGTAAATAGATCCAAGTCTAATGACAACTCTACATGTTTATGTTATTTAATATTTAAATGAGCACATTCACATCTCATTATCTCATTTAACTCTTAAAACAACCAAGTGTAGCAGGACAGGTACTAATCAAACACTGTCGATTGTCCACTCAATAGCCACATCATTTCTCTGGCACATTGACAGGAGCCCTGGTTTTCTTCTGGAGCTCACTTTCCTCCAAGTAACCAGAATTAATACTGATTGGCTGGAGGTAATGCAGTGGCTGTGGCAGCCTGTTTCCATAGAAGAGAGTCTGAGGCAAGGGTTAAGTGCTATTATTGGGAGGTGCATTGCCAGGCCTAGGGAGTAAAGGAAGGAGGCAGTGAGACAGGTAATAATGAGAACTAAATCAAAATTGATGCTTTTCCACGTTGGCCACCATTTCACAAAGTGAAACAAATTCACTCAGCTTCTTGAGATGTCTCTAGACAAGCTACATTCAAAAATCCATGCTTCAGAACAGGCTATCACAGGGGAAAGAGAAAAGGAATTTTTCCGCAAGTTTCTTCCCATTCTCTGTCTCCCACTGGTAAATGTTTGCCCCATTAAAAAGTTACTGCTAATATGGTGCCTCTTTTAAGTGCAGAAGTGATGGGAATAGCCAAAGACTTAGCAAAATGATGTTCACTTGCACAGAACTGGCCCAGGTTGCTGCAGCTCCAGCATCAACTGCAATGGTGCAAACATCCAAAGGCACAGGAGACAAGAGAATAGAGGACATTCACAAGATAGGGCAGACACAGCGGTAATTCCAGAGATTGGCTTAAGTGCCGGCATGTGGGAAGTCTGCTGGCCGAGGGGGAATGGTATGGTAAAAGCTTACAGAGACATTCTTAAAAACACTAGTGAAATATATTGCATATTGTATTTTATTAATCAGGTAACTAAGAATGTATTTTACAACCAATAGTGTGTCATAATCTAATTGGTTGTGCTATTTCTTTCACAGTGGTATACAAAACAATGGTGCATTTTATAGTCAATGACATCTTAGACTCTGTGAAATACAGTAGTCCTGTGGTGGCCTTTAGACCGACACAGCCCTGCATAACGTGTAAATCATGTAATGCAAGGGGCTGCAACAGCCTTCCTGCAACCATGAAAGGATCTAACCTGACAGTCTGAGGCTAGTAGAGCAAAAATATGGAAAGTATCTGTGTCTTTTTAGTGATATTTTTCCCCATCTGACAGATAAACAAACTGAAAATAGAGAGCTGATGTTCTTTTCCAGAGCCTCATAGGTGGTTAAACAATGGAGCTGAGACTTTAACCTAAGACCTTGGTGTTCTTTCCCATCCAACTTCGACATGGTGTTCAAAGCCCTTCACAACTGGCCTGTTTACAGCCCAATCTGCTAATCTCTTTCCACAGGTCTGTCCTGTTCTCTATATATAAGACTTAAGGTTTCCTTAAAACAGTCAATTTTCTCATGTTTCTCCAACTTCTGATGTTTTAGGAAAATCTGGCAAAAAAATAGTAAAGAAGATGATCTCACTAAAGATTTATTATGAAGAAAGTACAGAGATCTGGTACCTTATCTCCAATCTTTTAGGATTCAGTATATAGTATATGGAGAGTAACACCATCTTTCCTTAAAAACATCTTGCTGCCACCACCAAAACTAAAATACCAGCTGCATGCAGATGTGACACTCAAGCAATGAAACCACATCAGGTCCACATCCATCAGAACAGGTTCAGTGGAGCCACACTAGCCAGTGTGTATCAGCTAAGCACCATTCTTCAACCAACCCTGGCTGCATATAGCCCCAGAGCCCCAAAGGTGCCCATGGTCATGTTCACAGCTACCCAGTGACTCTCCCTCGAGCACCTCTCACATGTTTATGTTGACTGGCTTTGGTCCACGCTACTTGCACTTTCAAGTATTTCAGCCAGGTAAATTACTAAATTTCAGTGGGAGTGTGAAAACTGGAAAACAATGGCTCTATAATAATTCAGGCCCATTTTAATAGGACTTGATTGCCAACATGGTCAAGCATCAGAATAAAAATCCAAAATATCCAGAGAAGTCTATGCTGAAGCAACTTAATGACATAATAGGTTACTGCTCAAATGAAAGAGGATCAAGGAAAAAGAAAACCCACTAGAGCATAAAAACAGTCTACAGAAACAAAGCAGCTGTTTTCTGCATGTGGGTGCCTCCAGCATTTGTGAATCTGCAGTCGGCTGTGAATACCCTGGGAGCCATTTCCCATCTTCACTGGAGGAGGCTGCATGGTTTAAGGTTCCCAAGTCAAGGGAGCACCCTGTAGCAGCAAATTTAATAAGACAATATCTCCAACATGTCGATCATCCCTAAGTAAGTTAGCAATCATTATCTTTTTTCTTTTTACATCTAGCATTATGTGATATATCTCTTTGATGGGAAGAGAAAAATTGCATACATTTAGGGATCCCCTCTCAATAAATGGCTCAGGATGGAAATTAAGCCAAAGACTTCATGTCTTAATACTCCAAATAAGCATCCTCAAGGAAGTCTGACTTAAAGAACCTAGACCATTCCACAGTTCCAGTTTTCTCTTTTCCTGTGGTCCCTTTCTCTTAAGTGGGGGCCTAGGGTCAGGATGTGGCAAACACACTCCCCCTATCTTACCTTTCTCTCAGTTCTCCAACGTCACACAATTAAATTAATATTTATGCATATGTACAAAGGGTGCTGCAAGTCACCTGCAGGAAGGTTTACAAAATTCGGTCTTCCTAAGAGATAAATGGCAGGTATTTAGTTCATTATGTTCTAAGCAGAACTGAAGGGGAAAGAATGAGAATATGATAGTGATTGTAAGTGCACCTAGGTCCTCTGCTGTGTGGGAGCCGCCAAGTGAAGAAATATATTAGTCTTGCTTTTCCACTAGCCTCCTCATGAAGTAATCACTTAAATGGGTTCTCAGAGTTCAGGGGAATTGGAAGACCAGCAGTAATAAGAGAAATACCTTGAATTTTCTTCCAAGGCACTCCAAGGGCTTTGCAGACATTATTACATTTACCAGCCCTCCCTGGTCTCTGTGCTTCCGTCCAAAAAAGATGTCAGCTTCATGAGGGAGGAAATCTGCCCTTATATATAAGAAAAAAAGAAAGCAGAGCTTCTGAGACTTGTCATGTATGGTTCCTGTGGCTTCCAGGGCCCAGGATTCTGAAATACCAGTCACTCAGTGTATATTTCAGTATTTCACAGTACTCATTCAAGGAACCTGAAGAGGCAACAGCAGTGCTGATTCTCAAACTCCCTCTCCAAAAGGAAAACATTTGGAGGTCAACTTAAATGCCAGCCTCCTCTTTCCCCACTCCTGCTCCCCACAGCTCTACACACACACACCCTTGAGTAGCTCTAAGCTATTTTGAGCTTCAACCTCATCTGCCTTTCACATTAGATTCAGCGTTAATTATGATGCTTCAGTGAAAACGAGCCTTCTGACAGTCTCAAGCTTGGAGAATGGAAGGAGAAATAAAGGCAGCTCCAATTATAGGCCGTTAGCCCTAATTAATGCCCACCTCCTGTGCTTGGCATTCTAGACACAATCCCCCCACTACTATGGGGAAGAACTCAATTCACTCTATGGCACAGGGACCAACAATATTAAGACAGTTACTTGCTGGTGCCCACGGAACATGATCCTTCAAGCAAGGAAACTATTTATATGCAATAACCAGGAGGAACACAGAATCCTGCATTTCTCCTTTTAAACTGTCTTTTGACATTCTTGTGGCACACCTTTAGGGACAAAGAATAGAGCCTTTCAGAAACCCAAAATCTATTTCCTTTGTTGGTTCTAGACCTCAAGTCAATCACACAACCAAATACATGTATTCATAGATACACACACACACATATATATACACATATATACACGCATATACCTACATACATATACACACAGACACACACATATACACATACACATATAATGTATGTATATGACTTAAGCACTCTAATTTGCTCTGTGAGAAATATAAAGGATGTAAAAATCTTGTTTCTCCTCTGAGAAATATGTGGTACCACAAACCTCACTAAATCAGAATGTCTTCTGGGAAAGTAGTACTTTCCTGCTGCTTTCTGAAGGACTTCAGCAATTAATTTTGCAGGTAGTAAATTCCAATGAAGAACGAGACTGCTGTACAGCTCCTGACCAGAGCCCTATTTGAAGCATTAAGCTGCCCAAGTTTGCAGTGACTTCTACCTCTCTACCTCCCAGCCTGCATCCTCTTTCTTATCTGCAGCTTCCAGTCCACCCATACCATTCAATGTGGTTCCACAAATGGTCACTGAGGGCCCTGGGTCAGGAGCTGAACAAATATAAAGTGAGCAATAATCCTGCTCCCTTCACTCTGGTGCTCACTGGAATCTACTGTATATGTCTTTATATCACTCTCCATCACCAGATTGTAAATTCCTCAAAGGCAAGTATTATGTCATATTCACCTCCGGATCCTTGGATCCAAATTCAGAGCCCCATACTCATGAGCTCAACAAATGGCAAATGAATTAGGAAATGGATGAATAAATTAGAGCAAATTTAGCAAGCTAAATGATTTTGGCCTCCTCCTAGCATACTCTGAGAACATCTACAGGGAATGCCCAGGCCATCTCCCTATCAGAGATTTTCTCTTAGTATTTTCTTTGACATGGCCTTCCTCCCCTAATTCACCCTTTAGTCCTAATTTACTTACCCACACTTAACAGTGGTCTGAAGTTAGCCTGCCTATTCATATGCCTACTTGATTGTTGCCTGTCTAACTAGAAAATAAATTTGAAGAGGTCACAGACTTGTCTGTCTGGTTTGCCTGTATCCTTGGCATTTAGCACAGTGTTTAACATAACGAAAGAAACCAATATTTCATAAATGAATGGATGATTGAATAAATTATTAAATGGAGAATCACGTATCACATTAATGTGTAAGGATATCTGAACTATGAGAAAAGTTAACATAGCCTAATATTTAATCCATTAAGTAACATTTGTAGGTAGGGAGGATAGGACACTGCTAAGAAAAGTGGATATAAAGATAAATAAGACATTGACTTGAACCTCAAAGAATGCACAGTTTAGTAGGGACCAAAAGACAGACAGACAGACACACACACACACACTCCATTTTAAGAACTCTTATAATAAAGCAAATTAAGATACTGGAGATTAAGTCACTAGGAGACATAAAATGGTTTAAATCTCAAAGGGCATATTACCCAGTAGAGAGACTGATGGATACATGAAAAGATAACTAATAATATCTAATGCCATTTGATACCAGCCATGTGAATCATAATCTCATAGATCACAAAAGGGAATGATTACCATCATCGCCTTTAAATGGTTCAAAGACTCTCTTCTTCCTCCGCCATTGTCAAAGGGGCAGACTTGGCCTACAATCAGTAAGAAGGTGGTCCTGCTGATAGCTCTGTAAGTATCAATGTGCAGGTAATATCAGGAGTAGGGAAATTATTCATCCCACTCACCTATTCAAAGGAGGCTGCTTTTTACCTTTATGTTCTTCAGAGCATTTAACATGCCACTAGTTTGCAATAAATTACAATTAGTAACAACAGCATCATTATTCTGGGTTTTTTTATTAGAGGCATTAATTTTTAATGTTTACTATACTCAAATATGTGTAGAAGCCTCGAAATGTATTTAATAACAACTTCCACCTTCCGAGCTCTAGTGATGGTCTAGTGGGATTTAACCAAACTCTACCACATTTAATGCTCTGAGCAGAATAAGACAGCCAGAAAGAATAGGAAAGTGAGGGGGAAAGCTCTGAGCTGAGAAGGAATGTATGCTCCAGAGGATCTGAAGCCCATTTGGTCTTTGCCTGGAGGTCAGCAGGGTGCTCTGCAGTCTAGAAAACCTCACCTGGAGCCAGCCTGGAAATGCAGACCCTAACCACTCACAAGGTAAACAGGCTCAGAAAGAACCACTCCATATTTGGAATTGAACATTTTCAAGGAGCTAGGGAAGAAAATTTCTGGAGTGAGGAGGTAGGGAATGAAAGGAAAGAAGACTCTGCCTCACTCCTCCACATGTCTCCAGCTATAGGCTGTCTTGGGGCTCTGAAGGCTCGTGACTTCCACCAGCTCCAGGTTAGGCTGACAGATCCCCTTCCTCTGCTCCCTTCATCAGGCCAGAGTAGGATGAGGGGAGAGGCTTTCCTTTTATCAATATGACAAGATGATCAGAGTGAGAAGCTTGGGTCCAGGTTCTACCTAACTCTCTGCGTGGTTTCAGATATGAATTCTCTTTGTTTAAACAATACTTTCTCGACCCTGCCCAGAGGACACCAGCCCCGAACTCTTGACTCTCAATGATGGTAACTTACCCTATACAGAAGCTGTGTTGAATTTTTACAAACAGGATTACGAAGTACCAAAGTCAGCCTTCAACCTTGGTGCTTGGCCAAAATCTGCTATTCTGTTTGAACTGTAGCCACTGCAAGGCTAAAAAAACTGAAGGTCCATGTAAACATAATTTCTGGGCCCCCTGGATGCAGGTGTCATCAGTACTTGTGCAATCATCTAGGTCATTAGCTTTTCTAGTCAGGGTAACCCTATCAGCAAAATAAACAAGCCATGTCCTTTGAATTTACTGTTAACATCTGATTATTTACCTTCAAATATAGAAAGGCATTCCACATGGACCTTGGAGTGGAATCTTATTTGCTTTATGTCAGTTACACTTAAAATATACATTTATTATCACAAGAGTAAAATGCTACTCAAATTAATAGTGATTGTGAAAGTTGTTAAATTTATTAACAAAACCATTTATTTAGAACTTTAAAATTGCAAAATACAAGAAAATTAATGGGCAGTTGATAGGAGTGTGTTACCTAGACAACTTTAGGAAGGGCATTGTATCCTTTTTGCAACCACAAATGTTTATTACAATGTAAATAACAATTCAAGCAAAGTAATAGAGACTGGATAAAATTGTATTTCTAATCTTTGCTAGTTTTTTTTTTTTTTTTTGGAAATCTGGCATTTATAACATCAAACAAAATAATCTTGAATAAATGTATTGGTGTTTAGTTACTTTATTTTAGGTCATGATTCCTACTCTGTCACCCAACTCAGCAGAGTATGAGCATGGCTTTAGGATGGTAGTTGTACAACACAATCATCGCACAGCCTAGCCAGAGGGTAGCAGTGTAGAGAATTTGTTGCTTCTGCACCATAATGTCAAACTTTTAAAAAATTTGACTCGTAACATTTTTATGAACAAAATTTTTGGAATAACTAAATTTTTACAATAAAATCTGCTTTTTATTCTTGTAACCCAGAAGTTTATTCTCTAATGGTAATATTTGGCTTAAGCCAAATTTTTTTTTAACACATGACTATTCAGCATTAGGGCAAAATGCATATTCCATGCATTTCTTGGGCTTCTCACAGCGACCTCCTCTCTCTGCAGGAACAGGTAACTGCTTGCCAAGGAAGTCTATACGAAGTGCCTAAAACAATTATTAATAAATGGTCCCTTCATTTAGGTTCCCTAAGCTGCTTTCTCACTTAATTACAACTAGTAACAACAGCATCATTATTCTGGGTTTTATTATTTATCTTCTTAAATTATATGTATCTTTTTAAATTATAGTCAGTTGTTTGCTGCCATTATTTTCTGCACACATAGTCTCAGTTTATGCCTTTTCATCATAGTTGGCCACAACCCACAACATGGGAAACAGTGTGGAAGTGCCGACTCTCTTAGGCTTCTGTCCAGAGCCTTCGCCCTCTATCCTTGCTCCTACTCAGTTCATGTGCCCAGGTCCTGCCAGCTGTTCTCTCCTCTTTCTTCATGCAGGTCTGCTGCCCACACAACAGACAGACTCACCCTTGTAGGGTAGTGTATTAGTCCATTCTAGCACTGCTAAACAAATATCTCAGACTGGGTAATTTATAAAGAAAAGAAGTTTAATTGGCTCACAGTGCTACAGGCTGTACAGGAATCATGATGCTGGCATCGGCTTAGCTTCCGAGGAAGCCTCAGGAAATTTACAAACATGGCTGAAGGTGAAGGGGAAGCAGGCACATCTTACATGGCCAGAGCAGGAGGAGGTAGGGGGAAGTGCTACACTTTTAAATGACCAGATCTCATAATAACTCACACTTGCCATGACAACAGCAAGGCAGATGGTGTTAAACCACAAGAAACCACCCCCATACTTCAATAACCTCCTAACAGGCCCCACCTCCAACACTGGGGATTATAATTCAACATGAGATTTGGGTGGGGATACAGATCCAAACCATATCAGGTAGCCTGCACAGAAGATCCCAAAGCCTGTATTTGCCCAAGATCTGTCATGTTTTACATTTTTACTGACTTCTGGGATTCAAAAAGCAGGGTACTTGCAGAACTCAGTGTCTTTGTTTCATTTAATCTACAATAAAAGAAAAAATAATTATTCTACATCCTGAGTCCACAGATGGCCAGGAAGAAAAGAGACAGCTCTTGACTCAGGCTCTCTTGGATGGGGCTGTGGTGTTCCACAGGAACACCTATGGCACCCGACCCACCTGTGCCTCCCATCACAGCTGTGTCTTTAGACATGCCACAACTTGACATGGCAAAGCACTGCCTGTGCAACCTAGAGCAGTAAACATGCTAGCGTAATTAATGTCTTAACAACTTATTACAATTCTCAGATAATTAATCACAAAAGCTAAACATGCTGTCTCACCCTCCTAATGTGCTAATGCTCTAATTATTATGCCTCAATTAAGGGGAAGTCAAATGCTCCTTGCTTAAAAGGGCATGCTTAATAAAGGCTCATGCATGGCTCCAGCACACAGTAGGTAGTATATGGTAGTGAGGAAGGAGGAGAAGACCTTTTCAATGCAGGCTTGTAGGCAGCTTCAGGCAAGAAAGTGACAGCTCTCCTTTCTTGAATTTTCTTCCTGGACAAACGCCAAGTTCTGAAAACCTACTGGGACTTAGGGATGTCTCTAGGAGGAACGGTGTGGTGGGGGAAGGAAATATGTTCCAGTTGAGGACATGTATATGTGCTGGCACATGTGTGTGTATTATCTGAAAGTGTAAGTTAGACAACAGCCATTCCTTTTAACAGGTTCATGGGTGAGTATGGCCCATGGAGCCTGGCTACCTCCTAGGACCCTCAAGACTCAGTGTGCTTGGTACACTAGGGACACAAAGGCTACAGCAATGAAGTGCCTCCCTCTAAATTAAATCTTACATTTGCCTCCAAATTGTCTTGAATAGTGTTTTTCTTTTTTAAATACACTATACAAACACACCAGAGTGCATTCTGGTAGGAAGTAGCCTAGGCTCTCTGTGACTCTCACCTGAGAGACTGATCTGGTCGCTGTACTTCCACGACCCTAGGTCCACTACCTTTGTACTCAGATTCAGGATTCTTCACACATGCACGCTATTAACCCTATGACTATGACAAGCCTCCTGGGTAATAACACAACCCTATAACAACTAATAATGAGAACTAATAATTAGAACATAATTATATAATTATAATTATTGTGCTACACACAGTTTCTTGAACTTTGGGAGATATTGAGAAGTACTGGACACAGTTTTGGCTCATTAACCGTTTTCAGACTTCTTGGGAAGGCTAGACACAGAAGAAAGAAAACGCGATTCAGGGCAGTATTTGCTAAGTGGCCCATAAATGATATTTGCCTAGAAGAGAGACAGAGAGATTCCTGGAGTGCTCAACAAAGTCTTTGCAGAGCAGGAGGTGCCAAAGCTGATCCATAAAGGTGGACAGATGTTACATTGTGGGTCTATAAACCCTTCATTCCTAACTCTTTATTCTTTCATACTTCATCAAAATTCTATGGACTCTACCTTCAAAATATATATGGCATCTGTTATTTCTCCCTACCTCCATTATGACCATCCTTGTCCAAGTCTCCATCATCTCCCACCTGGATAATTGTAATTCTCTTAATTAGTCTCTCGGCTTTTGAGCTTGCCCCAATAGTTAGGATGGTCCAATTACAACTTAAGTCATTCCACTCCTCTGGCTTCTCATTTTATTCCATACAGTATTCTACAAGGCTCAGATGACTTGGCCCTCTATTAATTCTCTTACCTGATCTACTACTACTTCCCTCTCACCACTAACTACTCTATTTCAATCTCATGTGCCTCTTAATAGTCTCCAAACATACCAGGCACAGTCTTGGAGTCCCCTGAGATATCTGCATTGCTCACCCTCATCCCCTTAAGGTACTTAAGTACTTAAGGTACTTATTCAAAGGGCATCCTCTCAGTTGAGGCTCTGATCACTCTATTTAATATTGCAAATCCACTTCTCCCAACCAAAATTCTCTAATATCCTCTCTGTGTCATCTTTCTCTATAACTCTTAACACCAACTGATGCTAAAGACATGTTACTTGTTTATAGTCATTATTTTTTCAGTTAACACAAGCTGCATACAAGGAGGGATTCTTGTCCCTTTATTTTATTTTTGCACAGCACCTAGAACAGCAGCTGGCACACAGTAGGTTCTCATTAATTGGGGTGGCTGGGAAATGACACTGGGGCAGGAGAATGGTATAAACAAAACCACAAAAGTAAGACAACACCAGCTGTGATGGAGAAGGTGCAGCTAGGAGACTCACCTGCCAGAAGTGGGAGTTTTGCCTTGGAGGAAAATGGAAACTGAGGTGGAAAAGGTGAGCATAAGGCTGCTTTGTCTTCCATGCTCTGGAGATGCTTCTCTCATCCAGCACTTTCTACTGCAGCCATGGGGAGCTCACATTCTTCTCTTATTGTCTTTTAAAAACATCAGCCTCTGTTTTTAGAAGGAACTGTTTTCATCTGTCTGAAGTCATGGATGGATTGTACTGATTTGGAGCATCCTGTGAACACAAATAAAAATAAAGGCTGCCTTAGGCAACAATTTAGCCACTTCTTCCTTGGCAGGAAATTCAAAGATGGCTTTAATTCTCAGAGGCACTTCATAAAGTGAACACACCTCTTTCACATAAGTTTCTTCTTGAAATTCAGCATGCTCTTAAGAGAGCTGCTTTGGGAAACAGAAATGTCTTTGGACTTTGATACAAAGTATGTGGGATGGGTAGAAGCAAAGGCTATGGGAAGCTGAGAGAAAGTTTTCAATCACAGCCTTTCAAGCATTGGGTGATTCCTCCTCAAGATTAGAGTCAAGATGCCTCCTAAACCCTGTTATTACCCTTAACAGATTCACCCAAGCTGCAAGAGAAAAGCAGGATTTAGACCAAGTGAGTATGTATACATGTGCTTGTGTGTATTTACCAATAGCCCATAAAAATACATCAACAATTCGTTATGTAAATCAGGAGCTCTAGATTGACAAGGAAACTGCTGCTTTCAGGATCTCATGAAACTAAACTCTCTTCCTAGGTATCTGGCTTCAAGCTCTTTGATTGGCAGAGAAGAAAGCAAAGTGGTTGGTTCAAGAGGGTGAGAGATGACATAGAAGCTAATTTTTGCTTGCATTCTTGATCTCCCGTGTACTAAATACATGCCTTAGGGCAATTCAGGAGAAACCTCTGAGCCTCAGTTTCCCTTAGAAGTATAAAGAGAGTAAAAACTTCTATCTCATAAAATTACTATGAGGGTCACAGGATGCAATGCTCATGGAAGTGCTTTGCAACATGCTGTGTTAGTTAGTCATTGCTAAAAAAAAAATATGGCTGCATAACAAATCACCTTCAAAACTCTGCGGGTTAATACAATAGCCTATATTTACTGATCTGTGGGTTGGGTTGATCCAGGCTGAGCTTGACTGGATTTGGCAAGCAGCTCACATGATCTCAGCTGGATTCATTCGTATGTCTGATGATCATAATGGGATCAACTGATCTAGGTAGGACTCAATGGGACAAATCAGCTCTAGTCCACATGTTGCTCATCCTCCTTCTGGAATCAGTAGGCTACCCAAGACATCTCTGTCCATTGATAAATGAAAAGGTACAAGAGAGCAAATTCAGTCACTCAAGAGCTTCTCAGTCCCTTGCTCACATCGTGCATGCTAGCATTCCAATGGCCAAAATAAGTCACTGGGGAATCTGCAATGAATGAAACTGAAACGTTCTATGGTAAAGGACATGGATGTAGGAAGGGGTTAAGAGCTAGAGTTGTAGGCCGGGCGCAGTGGCTCAAGCCTGTAATCCCAGCACTTTGGGAGGCCGAGCTGGGCGGATCACGAGGTCAGGAGATCGTGACTATCCTGACTAACACGGTGAAACCCCGTATCTACTAAAAAATACAAAAAAACTAGCCGGGCGAGGTGGCGGGCGCCTGTAGTCCCAGCTACTCGGGAGGCTGAGGCAGGAGAATGGCGTAAACCCGGGAGGCGGAGCTTGCAGTGAGCTAAGATCGGGCCACTACACTCCAGCCGGGGTGTCAGAGCGAGACTCCGTCTCAAAAAAAAAAAAAAAGAGCTAGAGTTGTTAATGCAATCTACTGTAAGTACTTTAAAAATGCAAGACATAATATTGCCAATGCTCTCCAGAGAGTTGTAGAATGAGCAGAAATATTTTTGGCTTATCAATGTTGGATTTCTCCAGACTACAGTGGATCATTCTCTTCTGTCATCAGCCCCCACCCTCCAATCAGTCAAATCAAGGAAACTTACTATCAGCCATCAAAGGCGGCGGGATACTCAGGATACTATACTGTTGGAGAACACAGGTTTGTGGTCAGATAGATCAGGATTTGAGATCCTGCTCTATTACTGACTCACTATATAATCTTGGATGAGGTGTTTAACTGCTTTAAGTCTTAATTTCCTTATCTCCCTTGGTGATCCAGGCTCATGGCTTTAAACACTATCCATGTCATTACCCTGGACAGATTCACCTAAGCTGTAAGAGAAAAAGCAGGATTTAGAAAATCCAGTGAATGTGTGTGCACATGTGCTCGTGTATATTTGCCTGCAGTCAATAAAATATATCAACAATTAGTTATGTAAATCAGGTGCTCTAGATTGACAAGGAAACTGCTGCTTTCAGGATCTCATGAAAGCAAACTGTCTTCCTTAATGTATGGTTTCAAGCTCTTTGATTAGCAGAGAAGAAAACAAAGTACCTGTGTATTAGTCCATTTTCACACTGCTATAAAGAACTGCCTGAGACTGGGTAATTTATAAAGGAAAGAGGTTTAATCAACTCACAGTACAATATGGCTGAGGAGGCCTCAGGAAACTTATGATTATGGCAGAAGATGAAGGGGAAGCAAGGCACCATCTTCAAAGGTGGAAGCAAGGGGAATGAACACAGGGGAGCTACCGCCTATGAAACCATCAGATCTTGTGACAACTCACTCACTATCATGAGAGTAGTATGGGGAAACCATGCCCATGATCCAATTACCTCCATCTGGTCTCTCCCTTGACACGTGGGGATTATGGGGATTATAACTCAAGATGAGATTTGGGTGGGAACACAAAGCCTAGCCCTATCAACCTGGCACACAGAAGATGCTGACTGTGTTTTTATTCAAAGTGAAAGTAAATAAATCTGAATTTGCAGATGAGTGGTCAAGTTGTTCCCTCTGGTATTGATCAGGATCTAAAGGAAGCTGCTGCTCTGGAGTGTATGTGAGTTTGTGAGATTACAATGGGATGACACCAGGTCACCTACAGCATTTAAAACCTAGTGGGTACCACAGACATTGGACTGTTAGTTTGGTATACTAACAGTCTGCCCTACAAGTTCTCTCTCTCCAGTCTTTAGGTTTCCTCAGGAAACTATTTCCTATGAGAGTGAAGATCTATTTATATTTACTGCTATCCCAAGAACAATAATAAAAACCATCACAGAAAAAATTGTCTATAGTAAGAACATTTTTTCTTAAACTCACAAAGTAGACAGGCATGATTCATTCTCCCAATAGGAGAGAGGCCAATAGGAGTTTCTGGAGTTGTTTGGGTTCCAGCTTAATTCTCTGCTACTTCACTTACCAAAAGAAAGAAGGATGGTGCATCTGTGAATAATATCTCTCCTTTTAATGATGCAGAAAAGAGCCAACAGAGATGCCCCCAATATTATATCCCCAAATCTGAATTCTTACAAAGGCAACTGTTTGGGGCATGCTTTCATTTCTTACTCAGCCTTTGCCCCTAACTTGTGTGGGCCATGGCGTCCATTCAACATGATATGTATTTATGGACCATCTGTTATTTGCCTTGCACTGGGCCTCAGGGGACACAGTCCAGACATGATCACAGTGGAAGCTCAATAAATAATAACATGAAACAAACCAATAAATGTTTCAAGGTGATATATGATTAAACATCCAGTAATGTCCTGTGGACAATATGTGCTGTTACAGTTTATTAGCTATAGGCTTTATAGAAAAAATCACCAAGGAAGGCTTCATGGAAGAGGTAGTACTTGAGTTAGAGGCTTAAGACAGAAAGAATTTAAATAGTTAAGGAGTTTAAGAAAGAGAATCAGCATAAACACATAGTTAGAAGTGAGCAAGGCTTATGAGTTTAGGGCCCCAATTTTCCATGCATTTTATACAAAAATATATCATTGATAAAAGGCCAAACATAAAATCTAGGTACTACCGTAATAGCTCAAATGTAAATGTTATTGGTAGTAAAAAAAAAAAAAAAAAAAAAAAAAAAAAAAAAAGTTATAAAAGATAGTTGGGGCCAACATACTTTTTCAAAAGTATGTTCTATTTCAAATAGAAAAAAACTATTTTTTTCCAAGTTGAAGGCTCTTCCTGGGTTTTTTAATCACTATTTTCTGGTATTTTATTCCTAGTCATGACTCTGATGGCACGTGGTCTTTACAGGTTCATTCTCAACAAGGGAGCCAACAGCTTTCCCTCCTTTACCTGCCGTAATAACCTCAGATCACTGAGACATTTTTTCCCCTAATCTCTGAGGATCATATGGGCTTCTTGCTTCATCTACTAAAGCGCAAAGCAGATTTACATTACTGCTCTTCCTGAAGGTCCCTGCAGCCAAACAACTACTCATCACACATTCCCCATCCTCAAGGCCAATAACCTCTACTTCTTCCTCTACCACTGCTTCTCCAGAGTAGGGACAGAAAGAGGCTCAAGGCTCAGCCCTCTTAAACTTCACCATTTATGACAGACTAGAACATACTTGATCTTTTCCAAGGGCTGAGAGATTTACGAGCAAAGGTCCTGACATGCTATAATATAAAATAATTGGAGAATTTCTCAAAGAACTAAAAATAGAATTACCATTCAACCCAGAAATCCCATTACTAGGTATATACCCAAAGGAAGATAAAGCATTCTATCAAAAAGACACCTGAACTCACACGTTAATCACAGCACTATTCACAATAGCAAAGGCTTGGAATCAACCTAAATGCCCGTCAATTATGGATGGGATCAAGAAAATGTGGTACATAAACACCATGAAATACTACACAGCCATAACAAGAATGAAATTATGTCCTTTACAACAACATGGACACAGCTGGGGGCCATTATCCTAAACAAATTAACAAAGAAACAGAAAGCCAAATACTGCATTTTCTCACTTAGAAGCGTGAGCTAAATATTGGGTACACATGGACGTAAAGATGGAAACAAGACACCAGGTATTCCAAAAGAGAGGAGGGGGGAAAGGGGACAAGGGTTGAAAAACTACCTATCAGGTACTATGTTCAGTATTTGGGTGATGGGTTTGATAAAAGCCCAAACCCAGCATCACACAAAATATTCATGTAACAAACCTACACAGGTACCCCTTGAACCTAAATTTTCTTTTTTTAAAAAAAAGTAACTATCAAAGATGAAAAATAATTATTTTAACAATCCATTTTCTTAGGACTGACAAGTCTTTCACCTGTTATGTGTTGCAGAGAAATATCATTTTTATTTTCCTGAGGAAAGCTAAATATTTCAGCCTCTCTTGCGATTAGGTCAGAGGCCATTCAACTAAGTTTTGATCAATGAAAGGCAGATGGAAGAGATATGACTCCCTTTTAGTCCTGGCCCTTAGAAGCATCATGCCAGCATCTTCCAGCCCTTTCTTCTCTTTCCTTTGAAGCCATTCATCTCAGCTGGCATTAACGACAAGATGGAAGAATGTCAGATCCCTAAGTCACCTCCTAAAGGACAGCCACCTAGTCCATGTTAGACTATGACATGAGCAATGAATAAACCTTTGTCATGTACAGCCACAAATAATTCAGGGTTTATTTGTTACTTCAGCATAGTATAATCTATCCTCATCAGAGTGTATCCTGTACACTCTGGGGAGAGGATGTCAAATTGTAGACAGATTATTGTTTTCGTTAATAATAATTGTTGAGCAGCTTCTCTATGCCAGGCACTGTGCTTGACACCAAGCATAATAATATAGATCCTCAGCAAGGATATTTGGATATCCTTGGTATTTTACATTCATTTTACAAATGGGAGAAGCAAGACTGAGGGAGGTGGTGGTGGTGGTGTTTTAAAAAAAAAAAAAAAAAAAAAAAAAAAAAAGAAAGAAAGCTTTTCCAAAGTCAAGCAATTCGTGGTAATTTTTCTGATGCCAGAGCTTGTTATTTCAATGACTTTATATCTTTTTTCTCACGGTTAAAGATCCCCTCTTCTCATTTTTGGCGAGAAGAGATGACCCTAATTACATTCATTTTTCTTCATTAAAAGCCTGCTATTATTTCTACCAAATTCAGAGTTTTCTGCATACTGCCTCATTACTTGCTCTACAGAGTCACTGAACACAATAGAGATGCCAGCACACTTTGTATTGTTAATCATTATGGAAGCCTAGTGGGAATTGTCCATCACTCTTAGTCCTTGTTCTGAATGTGAGAGCCTGTCTACATATTTATCTGTGATCCAATTGAAATGAAGATACTATAAGAAAGTCACCCAGATGTTTTGATCCATGTCATCACAGTCACTAAAAATGCTAATTATACCCAAACCAATCTAGATAAAATCAATCTAGTCCACAATATATATCAAGCACTCTCTATGTACAGGACACTGTACAAGCAAAAGGGTTTGATGGTTTACATTTGAGCTCTGCGTCCTCATGAGCCCCATCAAACCTAGCCTCAGGCAAAAAGCATGGTTGGCTTCCAAATCATACACATTTTTTTACATCAAAGGGAAAAATCATTTAATCTTTACTTCTAATAAGATAAAAGAAGGCCGGGCGCGGTGGCTCAAGCCTGTAATCCCAGCACTTTGGGAGGCCGAGACGGGCGGATCACGAGGTCAGGAGATCGAGACCATCCTGGCTAACCTGGTGAAACCCCGTCTCTACTAAAAAATACAAAAAACTAGCCGGGCGTGGTGGCTGGCGCCTGTAGTCCCAGCTACTCGGGAGGCTGAGGCAGGAGAATGGCGTGAACCTGGAAGGCGGAGCTTGCAGTGAGCTGAGATCCGGCCACTGCACTCCAGCCTGGGTGACAGCGAGACTCCATCTCAAAAAAAAAAAAAAAAAAAAGATAAAAGAAATTAAGATTTTATTCTGGTAGTGGATGACATATATTTATATACAAGTGATTTAAGATCTATAATTACATTTAGCAACCCTGTGAAATATCTAAAATGTTTATAATTATCCCCACTTGCCCATGGTAAAATTGAGGCACAATGACTTTGCCAAGCTCTCATAGTGGTAGAATTGAGAATGGAGCTATATTCCCCAAATCCTCATGCTGAGCAATCTGTACATTTCTTGCAAAAGAGCACTTGATATTGGATATAATTGATAGCATCCCATCCCATCCAAATCATGCAGATCAGTAGCAGCAGTTCTTCATGAGGAACTAGTACATGTAGGACAAGCTTTTAATATGTCTCAACATTCTAGCTACTTCACTTTCTCCTTTCTCACTTATAAGTCCACTGAATCACATGGAGCTGATCCACTCTGCCTCTTCCCCTGACCTTTTTTCCACCAGTGAACACATTATTCACATTGAAACTTTGCCATTTTATGTGCTCCCATAAGCTATGTGTATAAAAACTACAATATATTGTGTCTCCATTTAAAGTAGAGTATTCTAGTCTCATTTTTAGGAAGTAAGCTTCAATTTTCTATAATTAATTATTTCTGGTGATATTTCCATAGTGAGCCCCTTGAGGACCATGAAAGAAAAGTCCAGGCCAGTTATGAACAAGGTGAATGGAGAGGTCATTTGCCAAATAACTTCTTTGGAAACCGTAATATTTGGTGTTTCCAACAGAATCCCAATGGGAAATGTAATTCACCCAAATGGCTCAAGTGAAGAGACCTAGATGTAATTAGCTACCAAGGGATGGGCGAGGAAGCTGAGGCACTAAGAGACTGGCAACTGATGAAAACCACTACACTTCCAAGGCAGAAAAGCAAAGGCCAAGTGCAGGAATTAGTGTTCTCAGAACTCAGTGAAGGCTATAATCAACATCAGGTGTAGTGGCTGTCAGAAACACCACACCAAAGCAGGGTGAGAGCAAGAGAGAAATGCCATAACCTTTCTCTTCTCCCAACCTCTGATTTCTTGCTGGTGCCTCCCACTGGCCAAATCCAATCGGAGACCAGTAGGCAAAGGAATACAGGTGATGCGATGCAGTCCACACTGGACAGCCTCCCAAGTACAGAGCAAGGCAGGAGAGAAAAGAATGGATCTGGGGCCAGGGTAGAGGTCCGTGGAGATTGGTACAAATGAGGAATAACCACGGCATCTGGTTATTCACATGCCATTCTATCTGTAAAAGTGGGAGATGCTTATTATAATAGTGAAACCCCTTTTCAACATTCCACCATCTGACACACACATAAAATACTGGTGTAAAAATGGCACTGGCCTGAATACACATCAATGTTTTTTAATGTCTTAGTAAATACAGTCATTAGCTGTTCCAGGAGAGAATTATGCATCATCAACTGACATAAAAGGGAGTGTAATGTCATCTTCAATTGCTGTTAGAAGAAATAGAATGAAATTATGAGCAATTAGGAAAAGAAATACTGTGTCTCTATGGCAGCTCAGGTTTTACTGAAAATCCTGTTGGACTGGTTATGCTAGCTGAAGCAGCCACATAAACGTTTGAGGCCCACGTCCAGGCAAAGGAAAGAGTTATGACCTGGGAGTATGTTTCCATGGTAAAGCTTCAGGGAATTTAATGCCCTGAAGTAGCTTGAAGCACATCAATGGCACAAGGTCAATGAAGAAACCTGCTCCAAACATGAGGCGTGTTTACAAGCCTTCTGTAAATGTGATTTAGAAAACTCTTATCTCGAAGATGCCAATATTTAAGATAACAAATGACTCCTGAGAAAAAGCAAGAGCAGGCCCCTCAAGGGACTCTTTTGCTAAGAAAATACAGATCTGAATCTAAGGGAAGGGGAATTTGCACTGTGGCTTAGTTCTAAACAAACAGTATCTGTCTTCAGAAGAGGATTTCCAATTTGGGGTTGGCCATATATGGTGACTCTGTAATACCAATCAATTAACTTTCTCCTTGAAAAAGGATCACAGTCCTTCTAATACCCATTTGTTCTGAAATTGGGGAAGGCCTAGTATTGACCTCTGAAATATTGTTGAAACAGAGCTTGAGCTCTTTGAACTATGAAATCAAATACAATCTCTCCACCCTGGCATTCAAGGCCTTAATCCATCTTCTCGAGTTTACCTTCCAGTGTTCCCCTACAAACCATCTGAACTTAATCTCCTCTGTCACTTTGATTTTATTTTTTTCTATCGCTAATCTCCGTTATCTCTGCTGATCAAAAATCTGTTCATTCTTCAAGATCAACTTCTCTATGGAGCATTTCCTGACTTGCAATCATACTAATTCTTTCATCTTTTATGCGTTTGTAGCATTTGTTAACGTACATGGTACTTACTTTATTCTCCCTCCTATTATAGTCATTTATACTCTTGCTGACTGTTCTCTAAAATGTTGGAAATTCCTTGGAGAGAGGGTTCACGCCTCATAATGACTCAGGTACTAGGGGCTTGGCCAGAGTGTTGAACCGAATTGATCTGAATGGTATTAGTGAGGATGAAGGAATGAATCAGAGATTCCCTTTAAAGTTCATGAAAACAATCTCAAGATGTTCTATCCCACTGAGTCAGAGATAAAATGGATATTTTCAATATTACCAGAAAAGATGCTTTAGACAAAGGGAACTCAATACTCTAAACTGCCTTATCAGTCTATGAGACAGTTAACTCCAGGAAGGCATTTTATAAGCATTCTTAATACTCTCCAAAAGTGCTTTCACTCATACCCACAGTGCACAATTCTTACATGCTGATAATTTCTAAATATAAGTTTCTAGATAGCACTTATCTCTGAAAATTCAGTCCTATATTACAACTTTTCTCCTAAATACATCCATCTTGATGTCCCAGAGGCATCTCAAATTCAACATGATACATTTGAAGTTCATAATATC
Source organism: Piliocolobus tephrosceles (assembly GCF_002776525.5). Taxonomy (NCBI): domain Eukaryota; kingdom Metazoa; phylum Chordata; class Mammalia; order Primates; family Cercopithecidae; genus Piliocolobus; species Piliocolobus tephrosceles. Next base: position 34,178,181 of record NC_045434.1, read on the forward strand.
TTCATCCCATTTTTCCCTTGCTCCCATCCTCACAATTCCTCTTCGTTGGAAATTTCCCATCCCAGTTAATACATCTTCATCAATTGTATTGCATCTATCCAGATGCCATCCTGCACTGTCCTGTGCAATCGCCTAGGAGGCTACAGTGAAACGGTAGACCCTGCCCATGTCCCCATGGACACCTGCCTCCAGCTTCGCTCCTCCTTTCCATGCAGGCCTGATACTGTTGTTTGCTCCAACTAATATATTATCTGGTTCCCACTATTTAAAAATCAAATTCAAGTCCTTTAGCGTGACACCCAAGGACTGTCATAACCTGGCCCCAATTCCCTTTTCAGCCACACAGTTCCCATGAGTTATTTGTTCTTTGCTTTTCCCCCGAGACTGAGTCTTGCTCTGTCACCCAGGCTGGAGTGCAGTGGTGTGATCTTGGCTCACTGCAACCTGGGTTCAAACAATTCTCCTGCCTCAGCCTCCCAAGTACCTGGGATTAGAGGCACATGCCACCACACCCTAATTTTGGTATTTTTGGTAGAGACAGGATTTCATCATGTTGGCCAGGCTGGTCTTGAACTCCTGACCTTGTGATCTACCCACATCGGCCTCCCGAAGTGCTGGGATTACAAGTGTGAGCCACCACGCCCAGCCCCCATGAGTCATATTCTTACAGTATCTTGCCTTCTGTCTATAATATTCTCCCTCTCTTCAACCTTGTCCCCAAAATAAATTCTTACACATTGCAGAGACACAGTTTAAATATAACCTCATCTGCACAGCCTTTTTTCAATCCCTTTTCTCCATATCTATCAAAGGAAGTCTTAGACATTGTCTTCTCTATTTGCATGGCTTATTCATTCACTCTCATCTTATTTGGGGACAGTGTTTAAGTGTCATGGACCATGCCAGGCACAGGAAAAAGAGGGATGACTAACAGACTTGCTCCTTGGATACACCTTTGTAATATAATAACATTTAACAGAGGTCTATCTCCCCCAATCCCTCCCATCACTGATTATGATCAATAAGACAAGTTTATGTCTTGGTTATCCCTAGATCAACAGCAGCTATTTATTGTAGTCTAGTCATTTCTTTGTGCCCTTGCCCTATGGTACCTAAAACTTACTTTGGTATTCAGTGGATATGCAATAAGTACTCACTCATCAAAGCAAGTAGCTGGTTCACTGTGTAATTAATTCCCTAATAGCTCAGACAGAAGATAACTTGGTTTTACACAGATTATCTCTTCCTTGCATTTATTAGCAAGACAACTCTACTCTGTTGTCTTCTTGGTACCAAGCAGAGAAAACTGGTTGAGATAAAATTCACTTAGATGCTGTCTCTAGGATAATGCCCCACTTTCCTCATTTCTTCATGAGAGTGAAGCTTAGCACCCCTAACCTGAGTCTCAGTAAGAGGAGGAATCTGGCAGTTGAAGAAACTGAGATCCTAAAGGCTAGCCCAGCTGCCCCAAGCCACACAGCTAGAAAGGGAGGATTTCTCTACCTATCCAGCCCCCTTGCCTTTTTATACACTGAAATAAATGGAACTGAGGAAATGGAACTGAAAAAAATATCATGCCAGAGATTACAGGTTGCAGAAAATGAGAAAAACACAGAAGCCTCAATGTCCTAGAGGCTAGCACCATGGATCAATGGATTAGGAACTGAAATTAGAATCAAAATACCTGTATTCAAGTTCTAATTATCTGTTCTCTAATTGGATTACCTCAGTCAAGTCACCTAAACTTCCTGGGCCTCTGTTTTCTTAATCTGTAAAATAGGCATAATGATAGCTATCTTACAGTATTATTGTGGGGATCAAATTAGATTTTGAATATGAAGTATAGTGTGATAATTAAAAAATGGGCTTTGGAGTCTACTAAATATGAGTATACTTATTAATTGTGCAACTGTAGACAGGCTAAAACTCCTTGAGTCATAGTTTGCTTGTAAAATGAGCATTATAAGGGAATGATTTGTGGTATAAAATAATGTGTACAAAGTGTTGAGCACAGTACTTGATACAAAGCAGGCACACAACAAATAGTAGTTATCTTATAATGATTAATAAAATATAAAATTCCATACAACTGCAAGGAGTATATCCTTGGGACTGATGGAGAAAGAGTTATCAACACCAGGTACTCTGCTTGTAAAGTAAAGCATCACTGAAGAAAAATATAAGCATATCCAGAAAATAAAGCTAAAAACCTGTCATTAAAACTCAGAAGTAATTGATAAGTGTTTCATGAAGAAAAGATTTATAAGAGGCAGGATTAAAAAATGGATGGACTAGGAAACAGAAAGGGCCAACTTGCTACAGAAAAGTATGAACAAGTAACATGGGGTGAGCCAGGTGATAAAGTCGGAGAACAAACAACGCCAGGTTTACATGCAGGTAAGGTGACTGCTAGACCAGGAGCAAGCCCATAAGGGAGCTAAGCCGAGCTCCTGGGAGAAGGACATCCAGGCAGAAGGAACAACATGAACAAAGCTGCTGTGGCATCAAAGCATCAAAGCACTGAGCATGGACCAAGGGAAGATGGATAATCACCTTCCCCAGGGGTGAACCTGAGTTAGATGTTTCTCTGGCCTATCGTAATCAGAAGTAAAGTACAAGGAGACTTAGCAAGCCAGGATCTGATCTTTCAATTCTCCTTGAGAACAAAGCAAAGGAAGAACTGAAAGTATCTATGGGCTTTTATCACCAAATTCCATCACAAAACAGAGGTCTTAGAAGGACAGGATGCACCACCTCCCTCTGCTGATGGTAAAAACAAGGCAAGTCACAGAGCAAATTCCAGCACACTGCAGGGCCTCAGGGTGCAGATGGGCCACCTGTGCACCAATGCTAGATATTGCTGTCAGCCAAAGCCACCTGCAGAGGCCTGCATTTGCTGATTCACCATCTCAGGTGCTCAGCACACACATCCTCAGGGTAACCAAACTCCTGTCAGCAGATGTGCACTGTGCTCAGTGCAGTTCTGCTCAATGTCTTGCTCAAAAAGGAAGGCTGACACCTTGACACATGGGAGGGAGGCAAAAAAAAAAAAAAAGAAAGAAAGAAAGAAAGAAGAAAAAGAAAGGAAGGAAGGTGGAGGTAACCATCCCTAGCCTCCAGCCAGTAAGACCCAGAAAGCTCTCGAGAAAAGTCCGGGCTGGAACTCCTTCTCTGCATTTTCTAACACAGGGAAAGAGATGTGGAGCATCATTCCTTTTCTGGCTGCAAGTGCTCAACAACTTTTTCCATATCCCTGTGGCCTCCATCCCAGAGGAAGCATCCCTGGTAGCCACCATGTGAAAAGCCCTAATGCTGGGGAAGAAACTTCATTCCTACCCATTAAATCTTAGGCCTAATGAATTTCCCATTGATCTTACTTCAACTCGGGCATAAAACCCAGGGCTCCGCACAATACAGTCACTTCTTAAAATATCCTTATAAATCATGGCCAGCATATCCATTAATTACAGCCCAGCCAGGACTCTGGCTGTTAGTTCTGGGTGGCAACTTCATTTATTCCCACATTAAATGCTTTATTTCCATGGAGCTATTTCAGTCTTAGTCCATTACTTAGCCTACCCACCATTAAACCTCTTCAGCCATGTCATCCAAGCAATTTTTTAAAAGGAAGTCCCCCTACCACATTATTTTAAATTTTTAGATAAAATATCCAAGTTATTCTAAAACTTTGTAGTAAACAGGACAATGAAATAAAAACAGGTAAACATTTATTGAGTTTTAATATGTCCCAAATGCTGTATTAAGTACTTTGAATATATTAGCCCATTTGATCCACAAAACAATTCTGTAAGACAAATACTGTTATTATTATCCTAATTTTATAAATTGAGGATTGGAAAGATTAAGTAACTGACTTAAAGTTAAGTAGGTAGGTTCATCATTGAAATACAGGTTTGTCTGACTCCAAAGCTCAGAGTTTTATTGGCAGAATTGTAGTGAGGAATTCCAAAATGATAATTGCATACCTTATTAAGCTGTAATATGAAGATATGCACTGAAAAACAAATACAGAATTTTGGAATTAAAGAGACCTTTAAAATGATTTAATTCAATTTCCATATTTAGCAGAAGAGCCCAGGTCCTTTAGGGGTGAGGCAATGTGCCCAGGGTCACGAAACTCGTAGAGGCAGAGCCAAGCCTCGGACCCAGGCCTCCTCAGTTCTAGCCACATGCTCTCTCTACTGTGGTTTGCTGCTGTCCAAATGCTCTATTACACTGGAATTTGTTTCCCTCTGGGTACAGATGAGAGAAGAAGGATCTGTAGAGTGGCATTAAGTGAATTGAATGTTCCTTCTGCAAATGAAAATGAGAAGCTAATTGGATTCCATAATCACTCTCTCCGATTAAAGTCGCCCTCCCTCCCCCCGCCGACTTCCGCACCTCTGACGTCCCTTGGTGGTAACCTGCAGCATTCCCTGCTCAGTCTGAATTTGTCTCCTCACACATCTGTTCTGATCACAAAACCCGATTTACTTCATCCTGTAAGCACCAGCGACAATGGCAGGCCGCATGGAGGTGGGGTCCTGAGATCATGCTTGTTCTAACTGCCGAAAGCTGTAGGCTCTTACTGTTTCATGGTAAAGTTGTGGCTCCACAGAGGGCACAAACTCAATATCTCACAGAGGCCAGGTGTGGAACTGAAATAAGGAAGTCGGTAGGTATTCCTAGAATCCAGTATCTGGAGTGAAGGCAGAGCCATGGTGATGAACCATAGGAACCACAGGCCTCCTAAAAGAGCTACTGCTCCTCATCTCCAGCCAGTGGTTGCTGTGGATTCTCTGAGAAAATAAAATCCACAAGGGTGGGACTTCATCTCATTCCCTGCTGCATTTCCAGTGCATGAAGGGGACCTGGGGCATAGTGGGCACTCAATGCATAGTTCCTCAATGACTGAGCCTTCCACTTTGAAAACTCTACACTGCATTCTGTACTCAGTGTCCAGGCAGGTACAGCCCCTGACCTCTTATGATAGGAGAACAGTATATTTGATTGCTGTAGAATCAGGGGAACTATGTAGGAAGGTTAATTTCAACCACAAGATATGTAAGGCCATACTGAGAGCCACATTCAAGAAAAAGGGAGTGAAGGAGGGTGGTGCATGCTCATCACCTTTATCACCAGCAACATCACTGCCAGCAGGGCACCCTACAAGCTTAGCAAGTGCCATGTAGTGACAGAAAGAGCTCTGGGTGGGCAGATCTGACTCAGGCACTGAGAAGTCATGAGACTTAAAGCAGATCTGGCCTCTCTCTGACCCAGGTTCCCTCTCTTTAAAAGGAAGGGATTGGACCCACAGCCTCTAAGTTCTTTCCAGCTTTAATAGGTTTTGACACACGTTTTGTGACAGGAACACATCCAGGACTCTCCAGAGTCATTAATAAACAATAAAACAACCACCCACCTTGCCCGGCTGCTGTTTGAGAGACCATGAAGCTCAGCAGGCAAGTGAAAGCATAAAAATCTGGAGCTCCTAAGTCTAATGCTACTCTGGATGTTATTCCCATAGCTTGATTTCCCCAGCTTTCAGATCAGAGTAGCAATAGCCATCTAGACCCATCGAGGCATCATAAAAAGATTTAAATGCATATGCATGTCTGAAGTGATAGATTTGATATGTGGGTATGCATATAAACCTAGCCCAGCTAATTGTCATTTGTGGATTTAATTCCTCATGCACCCAATCGCGCTTGTACTTTTCTTATTCCATCCTCACCAACACAGACACTATTTACAGTACATGTTGTCCCTAAGGAAGAGACCCAGTTCTGTCCTCTTCTCTTATTCTATTCCACAGGCAATTTCTATACACATGTGTGTGTGTGCATGCATGCAGGTGTGATTGTAAGTCACTTTGTAAAATGTCAAGTGTAATCTAGCCACTCATTATTAACACCTAGCTCTGCATTTCTGGGTAAATAATTAATTGCCACTTTTCTTGTGTCATCTCCTCCTGCCTGTGTTGTCACTTTGGTACTTCAAGGGATCAAAATGTGGAAACTTTCAGTTCTTTAAAAATGTTACCTTCAAAGGAAAAATTCTGCGACTGACTTGAATTGACATAATTGGCTCCATATCATTATTTTTCCCTACACACGTTTCAAATTTAAAAATGTAATTTGTTTTTGTTTTTTATTTCTGGCATCACACATAATAATTGGTTATAATTGGGAATAAATTGCTTCTAGGAATGAATAAAGCATCCAATTGTGTTAAAAAGAAATGTGTCATTAATGTCAAGACATCCAAGAGTAACTTACTTATTTGCATTCAGTCCAGAAACCAGGGCTGAGATCCATTTGGAATGGGGCTTTCAAGGAGGAAAGATGAAGCATAGGCCAGGGATCTAAAGGCTCAGGTTCTAGGACTCATGCGGCAACATGAGACCTGGCTAAAATGAAATCCAGTCTAGGTTTTTATTTTCTCTATTAAAAAGTAGGCTAAACCAGAAGCCCTATCAATGGCAGTAATTTATGACACAGAAAACTCTAGAAATATCTGAATGAGCCCAAAACACCTTCTGCCTGGAAAGCAGGAATATTATAGCCATAGGTGTTGAAACAGATGCACAATGGATGGAAGCACAAGTGAATGAAACTGTTTACCATTATGCATACTTTAGGAGAAAAACATTCTGGGAGTTGAACCTGAGCCTATCGGGCCTAAGAATGAGGACAGATGAGAAGAGATAGGACTGAGAGACAGACAACCCAGGCATCCACAGGTGATGCTGTGAGTGAAATATCAATATTTCCTCCTGTGCCTCTGTGCTCCATAAATCCCTAGCTAATAAGGTGCCTATGATAGAGGTGCTCTTTAATAACTACTAGGGTGTAATAACTGATGGTATAGCCAGCTGGTTGCTATGATCAGATATAAATTAAATCATTTTTATTGTTTTATGTTTCCTCCAACTCCCTGCCCCCCACCCAGTCCAACTACCTTTTCAGTCTCTCTTATCCAATCCTGAGAGAACAATTTTTCTGCATTACTTATCAAATGACAAGAGCTGGAGGGAAAGAGAGAGGAAAGATGATGAGAAACAAGTCCTAAATGATTCTTGGTTCCTTGAGTCAAAGATCAGTCTCTTCTTTTTTTAAAAAAAAAAAAAAAAGCTGGATGATTACTTCATTCCCGTACTTTCCGGCACCACAGATCTACCAATGACTAAGCATTTTTCATTTAAGAAGCATGGTTTGAGGGCTTCTGGTGGGCCAGGCCCTGTGCTGGACAAGATACAAGATGACTAGGACAAGTCATTTTTCTTGAGGTAATTGCCTCATTGAGAAGTTCACAGTCAGGGTGGAGGTGGGGAAGGCAGACAGACACACACAGGCATGGATGAGGGGTAATAATTGCCACTGTGGAGATATTAATGGAGAATAAATGGGGGTGAGATACATGCAATCCCATGGGAAAAAACCAGGGCAGTTCTGTAGAAGCAAATGGAAAAAAGCCTCCTTTTAAAGGTAAGAAGCACCCTAAATCCCTTTCTCCTCCGAAAACAAGGACAGTGTCAAAGAAGATGTGAACTAACCGATTAGGATAAAACGAGGCAGGCAAAGCCTGTTCTTCAATACTTCCTGTGCCTCTATCACTCTGTCTGCCCTGAAACAAAGGGTCCAGTTAGCAGTTAAGTGCCTTAAAGCAATGAAAAAATCCTGGGCGAGCTGCCCCCAAGTCCTTACCCAGTGAACACCTATCTTTCATTCAGTCCCATGCCAAATAATTCCTGAGTGACTGCTAGGTGCCAGGCAATCGGCCTGGAGCTGAGAACGACGATATGTGCAAGTCTCAAACTCTGCCTTTGAGGTGGCAACCTAAATACAAAACTGACAAGTGAAAAACAGTAAAGCCAATCACTGAGGGAGGAATGTGATTAGGGGCTGAATGCTGGCACCAAACTGCCTGGATCCATGATCCTGGCTCTGCCACTTACTAGCTGGATGATCTTGAGCAAGTTACTCTTCCTCTATGCCTCAGTTCCTCACCTGTATAATGAGGATAGCAATAGTACCTACCTTGCAGGGCTATTGGGAAGAGTAAATAGGGAACAAGGGACTAAGGGTTGTTAGGGCTATTCAAGCAGTATTATTAATGATATTAACATAGCACGTATTATTAATACTACAGTACTAGTACTTGAACTAGAAACAATGTGTGTTGCAGGCACAGAGAAAGGAGCACTATGGCTTGGTGATAAGGATGCTTCCCAGAGGAGTGGTATTTAGATTCACCAACAAGGAAATCTTTGCATTCTTTGTCCATAGGCACCTACCCAGGAGCCAGGCACATGTCACTATTGGGATACAATAGTAATGGGATACAATAGAGAAAAAGACCCAATAAAGAGAGAGGAGAGGTTGGGCTAAGGGTGATTCAGGGATGGCTTATTTAAGCAGGAGATGTGTTTCTGAGTAGTTAACATGTGGCAAAATCCTACCTGAAGGCACCAGAAAAGCTTGGTACCTAAATAAATGTTGGCAAGACAGTCTCCTGCATGCAGTCTTTGCACCTCCCAGTAGCCACATAAGAATGTGTCTTGGATCTGGAACCCTTCCTTACCAGGAGATAAAGAGCTCACACAGACTACGCAAACATTATTACCTTGTATGGGAATAGCTTTCACTGTTTCAAGCTCAATATATGCTTCTTTGTTCTGCTTATGCATGTAAGTCAATGGCCCTCAGGCATGCCCCCAGCTTTCAGTATTTCAGAGTACACATGGGAGGGGTACATGTCCTTTTATTAAGATTGTGAGGACTGCTCATGACCCAATTGCCCCACTTAGGCTGCTAGGGGAATCCACTATCCATGGGGGACCAACACATACTATTGGAGCTGATCTTGTTCTTTCTCTTCTCTATGTGATTAAAGCATTGTTCTGTTCCATTCGTGCTTGACTGTATTATGTTTCCTTGGTGACTACAATACCAAGAAGCAGCGGGTAAAAGTATTTGAAATTCTATTCCTGGTGGCCAGCATCGTGGTGATCTTTGCTACCTTCCACGTATTAACAGTTGGAGTCCTGACTTAGCATTGGTAACATACACGGTGTTCTGCCCAACAAGAAGCCTTCTTAATCTTGCCTAGAGTGAATTACTACCTAGAAAGCCATCTTTATTTGCACGTACACATTTTGACTATTTATTTTTATTTAATTATACAGATTTGTGGCTATTTGGTTGACTTTGACCTTGGGCAAGTTAATAAACCTCTCAATCTTTCTGTTTTTTAAAAATTTGTAATATGGGGATAATAACAGTATCTTCTTAAGATGGTTCAGATTTTAAGAAGTCTATTCTCATAAAATATTTGTCAAAATGACAAAATAATGAGTATTCAATAACTGATGGCTACTATGTTAACATGATGATGGTGATGGTGGTAATGAGGGTAGTGATGGCAAGAATATGGATACACAAGGCCATAAATGGGTCATAAAATGCCATTTTTCTCATTTTAGCTCTTTCAAGGGTTTTGCATCTCTAACAACTGTAATCTTTTCATTCAGTTTAATATTCTCTGAAGGCTGGCAGTGCCTCTTTTCAAAGAAATGCAGATTGGACTCATTGTTGATTATGTTAAATCCTACATGGGTAAAAATTTGAGGGAGAAACAGACATGCTTGTTCACTCGGAATCCTTAAAATGTCTGGTTCTGGCTCCCCACTCATGAACTGCAGCGCAGCAGACAAGGGCAAACAGCAAAGTGATCTGGATGTGATCAGGTGGGACCATAAATCATGGTGAGGGCTGAAATTGAATCAAACTGGGGCACCTGTGCACACTATTTCAAAATGCAAGCAACATGGAAAACACAGTCTTGTAAAATAAAACAAGTTGCTGGCCACTGGGCAACAATTTATTCCACCCCTCCCTTGGGGCTTGGGCTGTTTCCTGGCTCCCAAGAGCAATTCAGAGGCTCGTGCTAACATTTCACTATAGATCTTACAACATACAGAAGTTTTCCTAGCCAACCCCTCCAACAAGAAAAGGCAGTGAATTCCTGTGCAGAAAGGTAATTTAGGGAAAACAGGTAAAGTTGAGCTGGGAGATGAGTCGGCAGCAGAGGCCAGGGTTTGACTCTCTGAATAGGTGCCTGCCTAATATCTGGTAATAATTTTCAGGGTTCCAGGACTCTGATAATCCTCCCTAATGCTTCTATACCCTCTGTCACAAAACAAAACCTCACCCCAAAAGAGATAACCTCTAGATAAATTAATGTGAGCAAATTTATCATTTCCTAATTAAGAACCAGTATTGATGGTTCATGGGGCAGGAAGGGAGACAGGTTCACTGTACTGCACTGAGTGGTTGAAAGTCAGGAGTGCTGGGAAAGATGCACAGCAGGAACAGGGGAATAGGCAGACACAGCAGAGGGCAACAGGGCTACTGGGAACATTTACCTATTCTTAGTTTAAGTACGGCTGGCCCTGGCCCAGGCCCCAAAGAAGGCAGAGGATTAGAAGAGAAGGGGACAGGAAGGGGAAGTAAGGGTGAGGAGAGACATGCAGACTTCCAAGCTGCAATCTGTGCAGAGGTTTTCTGCCCACTCTTCCCCTCCCCCATTAAACATATGCAAATAGCAATGGTAATAAACTCAGATAATGATAGAGTCAGCATTTAAACTCACCATAGAATGCACAAATTACAGAGGAGGTTGTTACAGATGCAAAGGCTGGATGCTTTATTGCTGGGTGAGAGGGTATTCTGAATTGCAGGTGTTAACTGGATATCTCAGGCCAGGCAGAGTCTGATAGGAGGCTTCCTATAAGAAAAAGAAGTCTAAAATCAGGTTATGCTGCTGATGAACATGAAATTTGTCCTAAGTATGTTCAGTGGGTCTTTGTATCTAGCAGGACAAAGCAGCTGGGACTTCCCCTTTGTGACACATCCACTTACTCACATCACTCTAGCTTCACAGGTCCCCTTCCTGTTCCTGGAAGCTGCCAGGCATACTCTTCCTCTGCACTGGATGTTTTCTCTGCCTGCATCTTTCTTCCTCTAGACAGGCATGTGTTCACTCTTTCACCTTGTTCGGGTCTTTGCCCAAAGATCCCTTTCCCAGTGAGGCTTACACTAACTACCCAATTTAATTCTCCATGCCTCCTTACACTTGTTCTTGTTTCTTGTCAGTAGTATTTATCATCTTCTAACATACTATATAATTTACACTTTGCTATATACATTATTTATTAGGCTTAATGTTTATTATGTCTCTTTTTACTAGAATATAAACTCCATGAGAGTAGAGAAATTTTATCTTTTGTGTTTCTCCTCCACACACACATCCAAAGTATCCCAAGTGCCTAGAACAGAGCCTAATACATAATATTAATAGGTACTTATTAATTAAATGTTTGCTGAGAACATGATTCAAAGCAGCCTCCTTAGAAAAAGAACCTTCCTCTCAAAAGAGGTAACTGAAGCTTCCAAGATGATTATAACATATTCATCTTCACAAAGCTATAGTTTGTTATTGACTTGGGATGGAATACCTTTATGAATTAGTGCAACACATATAGTTGTGAAGCATATCACCTCCCAAATAAAAGAGACCAGAGAAGCCCAGGGGCCTGGGGCAAATACACATTGGTTTGATTTCTCTTGTGCTCACATAAAGACCTACTTAGAAAGTCATTATGGATTATGATGTTTAGAACTTTGAATGAACTTGCATCCCATCCAATTATCTTATTTTACAAATAAGACATGGAGAGACTAAATGGTTTGCCCAGGGTCACACACCCAGTTACTGGGAATAGTGAAATCAAACCCTATTTCTGTTAATTCATTGTCCAGTATGTACGTTTTTCCCCATGTTTTCCCTTGTGCAGTTGTGCTACCCTGGGTTTTATCTAGATGTCTCATGCAGCACTTTCTGAGCAGTTACTTTTTTGAGAGGGAGTCTCACTCTGTCGCCCAGGTTGGAGTGCAGTGGCGCAATCTCGGCTCACTGCAAGCTCTGCCTCCTGGGTTCACACCATTCTCCTGCCTCAGCCTCCTGAGTAGATGGGACTACAGGCGGCCACCACCACGCCCGGCTAATTTTTTGTATTTTTAGTAGAGACGAGGTTTCACTGTGTTAGCCAGGATGGTCTCGATCTCCTGACCTCGTGATCTGCCCGCCTTGGCCTCCCAAAGTGCTGGGATTACAGGCGTGAGCCACCGCCCCCAGCCTGAGCAGTTACTTTTTAAGAGCTCTGCTGGAAATCCATTTTTTAATAGCACCAGGGGAAATCTCTGTTTCAGCACCTCTCCCTAATGGACAGCAGCCAATCCAGCTTATTCTAGCCAGTCTATGCTTTACCGAACATTTTATCCCTTTCATTTCTATTTACAGGATTGGCCCATACCATTCTTTGCCTTCAAAAGAGCCTTTTCGGAGGGTTTGATGATCCATGACCATTTCTCAGTAACTTGCATGTCTAGTAGTCTAGACAGGTTTTGCAGTTTGTGGACATAGTAGAAATGCCCAAAGAAAATTCTGAGAACTACTAATTCTTGGGAGGCTAATAAACATGTTGCTATTAAATAAACATATGTGTATATATATATATGTGTGTACTTAAGTAAGTGTAAATAACTTTCCTTTAGCATCTATTAAAAAGTGCGTTACAAATTTCCAAGAAAGGTGTGCAGTATGCATCATTTCTCAATCTCAATTGACCATGAAGTCTTTTATTGTGCAGCATCTCATAGATCTAATGAGAATGTATTTGGGAAATGTTTCTCTACAAGGCCAAAATATCTAAGGGCAGGAGAAAAAGACTTATGGGTAGCACTGGAGAAGCAAAGTGGAAGATAAATACAAAACACATTGGCAAGGTTTGGAGTCAAAGAATAGTGTGGGTGAGGCTACAGCAGAGGCAAAACTTAGGATAAAAATTCACGAGATCTTTCAAAAGAAGAGGTCCCTCTCCTAGATCTGTAAAGTAGAACTTCCCCATAAGATGCCCAGTCACTTATTAGCAAGACCCAAGCTTCTGAAATTCTATATACAAATCACCAAGGAGCTGAAATCCACCCCTAAGCCTCTGGTTTTAGCAACTTACTTATTTCCAGAAGAATTGTCTTGCCTATAGTAACAACTCTTGCCCAGAGTTGTAAGAGTTTGAATAAAACACATTTAGCTACTATCTGAAGATCTTAAGTCATTTAGCTGAATGCAAAAGCCTTTTGTTAAAAATCACACTCAACTAGATATTGAGGTTTATTACACACTTTCTCCAATTTTCCTTCCTCCTTTATGTAATCTCAGCTGGGCTGATTTGCCTGCATTTTTTCCAGTGGAATCTTCTTATTACTCCCAAGACGCAACAGAGAATCACCAACCCTGTGCAGAGAGGCACATGGCTGCATCTGGATTAGAAAAGTGGGGCTATTTATATTCAAATCAAAGGCGTATTTTAGCATAACACTTGCAGGATTTCTGCAAAGAGAATGAAACAAGAGAGAATGCAGTTCATTTTTCATTCTCCTTTACTGTATTATTTGCCCCATAGTATGCTTGTCACATGGCCTTGAAGCAGTATGATCTTATAATGATAGGCCCTGTTGGCACAAAGAAGAAATCCAGCTGCACTGGGGGTTTCAGGGGATGTCTTAGACAGCTGGTCCAGCCCTCACCCCTGCGTGTTTCAGGAAAAAGGATCAGGATATTGCTAATCTTGCTTGCATATAATTCCTTCCAGTGCTAAACCTGACTGGGCCATGACCATTCAGAATCTCTTGCCTCCCTAACAACCAGAGAGCCAGAAAACCTTGGACAATGCCAAAAGTAAACAAACCTGAGGCCACTGAAGTCTTTGATTCCATTTCAACTGGGAGACCCTCCAAGTTTATGCCCAAAATGAGCACACTGTGGCCTTCTAGCCCAGTTGTAAGAAACAGCCAAACAGTCTGCCTCTTTCTGCAGCTTTAATGAACCCCCATGCCATGTAGGACCAGTGGGAAATGCTTCTATATGAGAGATTCATGAGTCAAACATTTGAAACTTTAAAATAATGAGTAGGTGGCCCCTTCATAAACCTGAAGGAGGCAGGAAAGAGCACAGATTCCCTCTGCACCAGTTTTAGGGAGCATGCAGATCATCTTAGTTGCTCAAGGGAGACCTGCCAAGACAAACTGCCAGGGCACAGCAGAACCACTAGCTTTCTAAGTCTTTTGTGCCAAGCTCCACCAGTGTCCCCTGCCATTCTCAGGACAAGCTCCTCACTTTCCTGTTTGCACCTGCTAAGTCTCAGTGCCAGGAACAGTAACCCATGCTTACTCAGTTACTGTGTAAAAGCATATAAGGAAATTCCTGGCTGCTGTCACCTAATCCATTCTCCCCTTCATCTTCTACTCAGCCTGATGTAAGCAAAGACTATAGGAAGAGTTCTGAATGTCAGAGAAATAGAATTCAATGGCCCTCCCACCTCAGAACACCTCTTCTTCCCTACTTACTAACTTTCAAACCTGGAACTTGTGAAACCCAGTGAAATCTTTCTTTACATACAATTACAGCTAAAATCCACAACTGAGTAACAGTCAGATTATCCTCTCCTAAAATTGTCATGATACACTATTATTGCATGGATAGAGGGATCTCTGCCAGAGATCCACTGTGCTCTTATTTTCAAAATCCTTGGAAGAGAACATTGCAGGGTCCAAAATCATGACACTAGACCATGTATCAAATCTCCAGAAGAAATTAGAAAGAACTTTTGGTATAGAAAAATATAGCAGACATAACATCTGGAAGTTCTGGGGCTTTCAAAAAGCATGTTGTAAAATATCTCAAGAAGTTAAGATGATGGCATTCTTGCCTTTATATAGAAATGCTGTGGACTGCGTGGAAATGCACCTTTTTTTTTGTTTGTTTGAGATGGAGTTTCACTCTTGTTGCCCAGGTTGGAGTGCAATGGTGCAATCTCAGCTCACCGCAACCTCTTCCATCTGCTGGGTTCAAGCGATTCTCCTGCCTCGGCTTCCGGAGTAGTTGGGGTTACAGATATGTGCCACCATGCCAGCTAATTCTGTATTTTTGGTAGAGACAGGGTTTCTCCATGTTGATCAGGCTGGTCTTGAACTCCCAACCTCAGGTGATCCACCTGCCTCGGCCTCCCAAAGTGCTGGGATTACAGGAATGAGCCACTTTCTTAATTACTATGTTAGAGAATCATCTTGCATGCAACAGACAAAAATAAAATAAAATAAAACCTTAAAAAGGTGCACACCACTTTATAAAGCCATGTGTCAGAATGCAATTTCATTCAGTGGTGCAAAAGTAGATGAATATAAAGATAATGGAAGCCTTGATATTCTTAGAATCATGTAGCATAAAACATCTAGTGAGATCTCCTAGTATTTCTGACCACCATATGAAAAAGGTACAAATCTTTTCAGAATAAAAACACCCAGATTATATAAGTTAAGGTAATGTGAGCAGATATTATGAACCAATTTCCAAATTTCAGCAGCCTTACAAAATAAAAGTGTATTTCTCACTTAAACAGCATTCCAAAGTAGGTATTCCTGGTATGTTTCTCTTCTCCATTTGGTGATTGAAAGACCCAAGTTCCTCCCATTTTGTGGCATTGTTATTCTTCTAGAGCCTTATAAGCTTTTGTACTACTCTGGCAAGTGGAAAAATAGAAGACAGAAAAGTCATATCCCTTCTTAATATCCTAGACCTTGAAATGACATCAGTACTTTTGTTTTTATTTCACCTCAAGCAATCCTCGTGCCTTGGCCTCCCAAAGCACTAGAATTACAAGCCTGAGACACCATGCCTGGCCTAAAACAGGTATTAAGACAAGAAATATCAAAAAAAAATTGTGTTTATTTGGCTTCTCCAATAGTTCTTGCTCCCACATTGATTATTTCATTTTTGAATTTTTTTTTTTTTTTTTTTTTTTTTTTTTTTTTTTTTTTTTTTTTTTTTGAGGTGGAGTCTCGCTCTGTCGCCCGGACTGGAGTGCAGTGGCCAGATCTCAGCTCACTGCAAGCTCCGCCTCCTGGGTTTATGCCATTCTCCTGCCTCAGCCTCCCCAGTAGCTGGGACTACAGGCGCCCGCCACCTCGCCCGGCTAGTTTTTGTATTTTTAGTAGAGACAGGGTTTCACCGTGTTAGCCAGGATGGTCTCGATCCTATTAAAACATGATAAGAGGATTTCCACGTAAAACCGGCAATGTAAGGGCATTTTTACTCCTTGAGCCTCCCAAACTCACAAAAACAATTTTTTAAAAGAATTTTTTAAAACTCTCATCATCTGTGAAATAAGCAAACAACTATAAACAATCAAGCATATATGCCAAATAATGAAAAGCCTGGACTAAGATGAAGGAGGATTATAGAAGCTGCCATAGCTCCTCAGTTCTTAAATAAGATTCTTAAAAAGCAATTATCTAGGAAAGGCTGGTTAATAAATTATTGGTTTAAAATTTTTGGGAGAAGCAGATAAATACTATAGTACTCAGGGAAGAGGAAGTTTAAGAAGAAATGATGCTGACACCCCATTTTTATTGTCTCTGACATAATCCCCAGCCAAGGAAGATCACTGGAAGTGAAACAGGATGAAGAAGATACTGTAATCACTAGATCACAATGTAGAAATCCTATAATTTCTGATTCCTTACTCTAAGCTGAACCAACATCTTAAAAAACAAAAACTATAGGAAGTTATGACTCCCAGAGCAAAGGAAAGAACTTAGTAAAAGAGTATCAATAAAAGCACGTGAAGATTATATTTTACATTCAAAGAAGAATTATCAAAAGAGAAGAAATGTTATTTTAAATAAATAATTCTTCTCCTTAACCTCAAAAACTTATGAACAACTGATCTCCCTCTTGATAAAAAGATACTTACATTCAAATGAGAAATGCAAGATTTTGAAAAAATATTATAAAACACTGAAAGCAAACACAAAATGTTCTGGGGGAAAAATATATCTTAGTTCAGGTTTCATAAAACTCCCAGAAAATGTGTTCCAATAAATGTAAGTTCACAACAAAAGTCACAAAAGTCAGAGGTAAAAAACCACCATTAATGAAAGTCAGCTAAAAGCAACAGTAATAAGAAAACAGACTCCAGATATTGGAAGTATCAGATACAGGATGAAATAACGATTTTTAGTATGTATAAAGAACTAGAATAAGTTGGGAAAGTGTCACTCTTCCTCAATTTTTTGGAGGACTTTCAGTAGGAATGCTACTAGTTCCTCATACATCTGGTAGAATTTAGCTGTTAATCCATCTGGTCCTGGTCTTTTTTTGGTTGGTAAGCTTTTTCTATTGCTGATTCAATTTTGGAGCTTGTTATTGGTCTGTTCAGGGATTCAATTTCTTGTTGGTTCAGTCTTGGGAGAGTGTGTGTGAGAAGAACTTATCCATTTCTTCTAGACTTTCTAGTTTGTGTACATAGAGGACAAATCAACCCAAATGCCCATCAACAGTAGATGGGATAAAGAAAATGTGGTACATATACACCATGGAATACTATGCAGCCATAAAAAAGAACGAGATCAGGACCTTTGCAGGAACACAGATGGAGCTGAAGGCCATTATCCTCAGAAAATTAACACAGGAACAGAAAACCAACATTACGTATTGTCACTTATAAATGGAAGCTAAATAGTGAGAATACATGACAACAAAGAAGGGAACAACACACATTGGTGTCTACTTGAGGGTGAAGTATTGAGAGAAGGAAGAGAACCAGAAAAAAATAATTATTGGGTAGTAGGCTTTGTACCTGAATGACTAAATAATCTGTACACAAAACCCCCATGATATGAGTTTAACTATATAACAAACCTGCACATGTAATCCTGAACTTAACATTCAAAAGTTAATCAATCTAATTCACCATATTAACAACCTTGAAAAGAAAAACTATATGATCATCTTTATACATACGGAAGAGCATTTAACAAAATCCAGCATCCATTCCGAATAAGAACCACCCAACAAACTAGGAATGTAATGGAACTTCCTCAATCTGATTAATGCATCTACAAAAAGCCTTCATCTGACACCATACCTAATAGTAAAAGACTAAATGCTTTTCCTCTAAGATCAGGAACAATACAGGTATGCATGCTTTCATCATCTTTACTCATCCCTGTACTGGAAGGTTGTAACCAGTACAATCATACAAGAAAGAGAAATAAAGGCAACCAGGTTAGAAAGAAAGAAGTAAAACTGTTTTTATTTACAGACCATATGATCATCTTGAATTCCTTATGCCAAGGACACTTAAGGACACTAGACTAGGTTTTTCTCAACCAAGCATTATTGACATTTTGGGCTAGATAATTCTCTGTTGGGGACTGATGTGCACTGGGAGGGTGGTGGCTGCCTGTACAGTGAAGGATGTTTAGCAACATCTCTAGTCTCTTCCCAGAGATACCGGTAGCACTTTCCCACCCTCACCTCAATTCCTGACAGCTGCAACAACCACAAATACCTCCAATCGTTGCCAAATGTTCCCTACGGGGAAAATTCTCCCCTCCTGCCCACATTGAGAACTACTGTTCCATAGTCAAAGTTAAGGTGAATTACAGGAATTTGATAATGAAGGAAGTTAGAAGATGGCTGTAGTAATTAAAGTAAAAAATAAAAAAGGTCTGAACTCCATTAGCAATAGCAGGCTTGGACTCGAAGGGATGGGACAATAAAATTTAAGTATCATTTGGATGATAGGGTAGAATAGAGGAGTTCAAGTTTTGGTTTGCATAATGATGTAGATGATAGTGTCACCAAAGAGATGATCATATTACATGTAACAGAAAACATGGAATACATGTTCTGAAAAAGCCTATTACAGTGGCTGAATTTTCTGATTCCAAAGTATCTCCAGATTGATAGCGAGTACAAGGATGGTTACCAGAGGCTGGGAAAGGTAGTTGGGGGTAGGGGGAAGGTGGGGATGGTTAATGGGTACAAAGAAATAGAATGAATGAATAAGATCTAGTATTTGATAGCACAACAGAGTGACTATAGTCAATAATAATTTAATTGTACACTTTAAAAGAACTAAAAGAGTATAATTGGATTGTAACACAAACGATAAATGCTTGAAGGGACGGATACCCCATAGTCTATGATATGATTATTACTCATTGTACGCCTGTATCAAAACACCACATGTACCCCATAAATATATATACCTACTATGTACCCATAAAAATTAAAAATAAAAAACAAACTATCTCCAGATAAAGAAAAAAAAAAAAAAGAAAAGAGAACCAATTAAAAAAGGAATTAGAGAAAACAATTTCTAAAATAATTAAGGAGCAATGGACTATAAAAAAAAAAAATGACCAGATATACTATCACAATAGTTAAGAATTTTTTTTAAATGACCAGATTTGAAAAATGACTAAATATAACTTCTTTAAATTAACAATAAAATAACTGAAAAATTCAATAGAAGCGACTGAAAGGAGGCACCAGGAAACTTTCTGGGGTGATAGTAATGTTCTCTATTTTGTTCTGGGAAGTTGTTACTGGCTATATTCAAATACTAAAACTCATCAAACTAAGTACAAAAGAACTGCGTACTTTATTATATGTTAATTATACCTCTGTATTTTTAAAAAAGAAAAGCTCAATAGAAAAAAAAATCCAAAAGAGAATTAGAGAATAATAAAAGTGTAGAATGTTACTTAAAGATATTTAAAATTAGAAAATATAAAAGAGAAATTAAGAAACAAGAGTATGGAGTCAGATGTAACATAAATTTATCAGAGTTCAAGAAGGACACTGAAACCAGAAAGCAAAAAATACTATTCAAAAGCTAATGAGTAAGAATTCTCCAGAACTGTTGAAAAACATCAAACCTCATTTTTGGGAATCCCAAAAAATCTAAAATTCATCATAGTAAAACTATAGTACACCACAGATAAATTGAAGACCTCAAAAGCAATCAGAGATTAGTGAGATTACCAGCATAGTCATAACAACTAAATTGACAGCTAACATCTCCATAGCAGCAATGAAGCTGGAAGACAATCTAATATTGTAGTCATTCCTAAGTAATGAAAAAAAACAATAAGTACATTAAAATCCCAGGCAGTACCACACTTCTTCAGAAAATAAATATTTATGTAATACAACTGGAGATAGGCTTCTTCTCTGACTCAAGTTCTTACCCTATATAGATCATGGGATAAAAAGGTAGGGGGAGTAGGAAAAAGGTGAATCTCAATCTCCCCAGCTAACTAGAAGATCCTTACAATCACTGCTACTCTCTTGTAAGTCTCAGCCAGCCAGGGGACCCAGAATTGTCTTCATCAATATTTAAGCTGAATTACAGAATGGCCACCCCCCAGATTGTTAGTTACTGTTACTGATATCTAGACAGATTTGGGTCACATGACTAAGCTTCAGGAACTCTCAGCCAGCTAGGCTCAACCAAATCTTTTCATTCATCATAAAATAAAGTGAGCCTGCATTTTATAAAAATGAATGTTTGGGTCAAGCTTATTGTGCTATGTTGGAGTTTTACTGTATCAGCTCAAAAGTGTATACCAATATGAGTTATATTTCAGGAACACAGATGAAATAAAAATATATTCAGCTATAAAAGTCTGAAAGAATTTATCACTATTAATCTCTAACTAAAGAGAGAAAATAGCTAAAAGAAGTTCTGACATACAGGAAGGGATACGAATGAAATAAAACTGAACATATGGATAAATTTAAACAAAAACTGACTCTTTAAAACCATAATAAAGTGTCTAATATATAATACTAATTTAAAAAGAGAGAGCTAAAAGGGCAGACCTAGAAGATGGTTTGGGGTGACTAGAATTAAACCATTGTAAAGTCTCATTTGAGAGGAAGGTAAAAATATTAATTAACTTTACACCGTGTTAAGTATACATTTTAAAATTTCAAAGGTAGCCACCAAAAGAACTAAATCAAAATAAATATTTTCCAGACCAGCAGAGAGGGGAAAATACTTCAACTAATCCAAGTAAAGGCAAGAAAGAAGAAGGAAAAAGAACACAGCAAAAGCAAAACAAAGAGAAAGTATCAGATAAAATAGACCAAGTAAATCTAAATATATTAGCAATTAGAGTAGATCAAAACAAACTCTCCAATTAAAAAGTATAGATTGTCAGACAAAAAAAATTTTAAAAGTCTATGTTTAAAGCTTCATGTTTATATTTAAAACATGAAGACATGGAAAGGTTGAAAGTAAAAATATAGAAAAATTATAAAAGTAGCAAACATTAACTAAAAGTAGTATAGCTCTGTTCATATCAGGCAAAAACAGACTTTAAAGCAAAAGGCATACTAGAGATAAAGAGAATCATTGCATAATGGTAAAATGTTCATTCCTCCAGAAAGATAAAAATAATTTTATATTTGAATACATCCAATAAAACAATTTAGAATACATAAAGATAAAATGAAAGAACTACAGAAAGAACGAACGTTTACCATGTCATTGGGCAACATTAACACATCTCTCAGAAATCAAAAGGGTATGAAATATTTTGATAACATGATTAACAAGCTTAGGCTATATAAAACATGTAGAACATGCAACCAACAATTGGGTAACATATTTTTTTTTTGCAAATATACTGAGAACATGTATAAAAACTGATTACACACTAAGCATTTATATTGTGCTTTATCATCTAGAATACACTAGAAATTCATAATGTGAGTTGTTAAAGGACAAAAAAACAGCAGGAAGACAAGAATGAGAGATTTTCCACTGTATATACTTCTCTATCTTCTGAATTATAACCCTGTAAATATATGACTTATGCAAAATATGTACAAAATTAAAATTCCAAAACAAGACAAACTGTAAAAAAAAAAAAGAAAGAAAGAAAGAAAGAAATTAATGTTTGAAACAAAAAAAAAGAATACAATGATACAGCAAAGGAGCTAACTATGTATTATTATGGCTAACTTCATACTAATGTATTTTAAAATGTTGAGAAAACTGACAAATTCCTCGATAAACATAACTTATCAAAACTGGCTCAAAAATGAATAGGGAAACAATTAACATAAAAAACATTGGACCAGCAATTTAAAAATGTTCCACAAAGAAAACACTAGTCCCAAACTGTTTTATAGGCAAATTCTACCAAATATTGAAGAACAATAAAATGCGAGGTACAAAAGGAAAGGGGTTTTTATCTGTTTTAGTCTATATTATATCCCCAATCCCTACAATTTCTGATGTATAGTAGACTGCCAGTTCACTCTACGAAACTAGTATGAACTTAATTCTGAAAACAGACATGGAAGTATAAGAGCAACTGCAGATAAATTTCACTGATAAATATATTTACCAAAATATTAATGAAGGTATACTGAATTTATAACTGTATTTTCAAAAGATAATACATATTTACCAAATTGGATTTGTTTTAGGACACAAGGATGGCTTATCATTGTAGAGTGTTTTAATGTAATCACCACATTAACCACTTTCAAGAGAAAAGGCACATGATCATCTCAATAAACAAAAAAAGCTTTGACAAAACAATCAATATGTATTCACAATAAAAACCTTAAAGTAGCATACAAGAAAATTTCCTAAATCAGGTAAATGGCATCCTACCAAAAATCTAGAAGAAACATTGCCTCTGTGGAGAAACGTTAGAATTATTTTCTGTAAAGTCAGTAACAGGACAAGTTTTGCAAATAAAATAACTCTTATTCAGCACCAGAGAAGAGCCTAACCGGTACAATAGTATTAAAGAATATAAAGCCCCGGAGCAAGATGACCTAATAGGAACAGCTCCAGTCTCTAGCTCCCAGTGCCAGCGACACAGAAGACTGGTGACTTCTGCATTTTCAACTGAGGTACCAGGTTCATCTCACCGGGGAGTGCCAGACAATCCGTGTTGGTCAGCTGCTGCAGCCCGAGCTGAAGCAGGGCGAGACATCACCTCACCTGGGAAGCACAAGGGGGAAGGGAATCCCTGTTCCTAGCCAGGGGAAGTGAGACACACAACACCTGGCAAATTGGGTAACTCCCACCCTAATACTGCGCTTTACCAAGGATCTTAGCAAACAGCACACCAGGAGATTATATTCCACATCTGGCCAGGAGGGTCCCACGCCCACGGAGCCTCCCTCATTGCTAGCACAGCAGTCTGATATCAAACTTCAAGGCAGCAGCAAGTCTGGGGGAGGGGCGCCCACCATTGCTGAGGCTTAAATAGGTAAACAAAGCCACCTGGAAGCTCGAACTGGGTGGAGCCCACAGCAGCTCAAGGAGGCCTGCCTGTCTCTGTAGACTCCACCTCTGGGGACAGGGCATAGCTAAACAAAAAGCAGCAGAAACCTCTTCAGATGCAAATAACTCTGTCTGACAGCTTTGAAGAATACAGTGGATCTCCCAGCAGGGAGGCTGAGATCTGAGAATGGACAGAGTGCCTGCTCAAGTGGGTCCCTGACCCCTGAGTAGCCTACTGGGAGACATCCCCCACTAGGTGCAGACCGACATCCCACACCTCACATGGCAGGGTACACCCCTGAGACGAAGCTTCCAGAGCAAGAATCAAACAGGTACACTCGCTGTTCAGCAATATTCTATCTTCTGCAGCCTCCGCTGCTGATACCCAGGCAAACAGCGTCTGGAGTGGACCTCAAGCAATCTCCAACAGACCTACAGCTGAGGGTCCTGACTGTTAGAAGGAAAACTAACAAACAGAAAAGACACCCACACCAAAACCCCATCAGTACATTACCATCATCAAAGACCAAAGGCAGATAAAACCACAAAGATAGGGAAAAAGCAGGGCAGAAAAGCTGGAAATTCAAAAAATAAGAGTGTATCTTCCCCTCAAAAGGAATGCAGCTCATCGCCAGCAACTGATAAAAGTTGGACTGAGAATGACTTTGATGAGTTGAGAGAAGAAGGCTTCAGTCCATCAAACTTCTCAGAGCTAAAGGAGGAATTATGTACCCAGCACAAAGAAACTAAAATTCTTGAAAAAAGAATGGAAGAATGGATAACTAGAATAATCAATACAGAGAAGGCCATAAACGAACTGACAGAGATTAAAAACCATGACACGAGAAATACATGACAAATGCACAAGCTTCAGTAACCGACTCGATCAACTAGAAGAAAGAGTATCAGCAATTGAGGATCAAATGAATGAAATGAAGCAAGAAGTCTAAAGAAAAAAGAGGAAAAAGAAATGAACAAAGCCTTCAAGAAGTATGGGATTATGTGAAAAGACCAAATCTATGTCTGACTGGGGTGCCTGAAAGTGAGGGAGAAAATGGAACCAAGTTGGAAAACACTCTGCAGGATATCATCCAGAAGAACTTCCCCAACCTAGTAAAGCAGGCCAACATTCAAATTCAGGAAATACAGAGAATGCCACAAAGATGCTCCTGGAGAAGAGCAACTCCAAGACACATAATTGTCAGATTCACTAAAGTTGAAATGAAGGAAAAAATGTTAAGGGCAGCCAGAGAGAAAGGTCAGGATACCCACAAAGGGAAGCCCATCAGACTAACAGCAGATCTCTCAGCAGAAACTCTCCAAGCCAGAAGAGAGTGGGCGCCAAAATTCAACATTCTCAAAGAAAAGAATTTTAAACCCAGAATTTCATATCCAGCCAAACTAAGTTTCATCAGTGAAGGAGAAATAAAATCCTTTACAGACAAGCGAATGCTTAGTGATATTGTCACCACCAGGCCTGCCCTACAAGAGATCCTGAAGGAAGCACCAAATATGGAAAGGAACAACCAGTACCAGCCATTGCAAAAACATGCCAAAATGTAAAGACCATCAAGGCTAGGAAAAAACTGCATCAACTAACGAGCAAAATAACCAGCTAATATCACAATGACATGATCAAGTTCACAACATAACAATATTAACCTTAAATATAAATGGACTAAATAGTCCAATTAAAAGACACAGACTGGCAAACTGGATAAAGAGTCAAGACCCATCAGTTTGCTGTATTCAGGAGACCCATCTCACATGCAGAGACACATAGGCTCAAAATAAAGGGATGGAGGAAGATCTACCAAGCAAATGGAGAACAAAAAAAGGCAGGGGTTGCAATCCTAGTCTCAGATAAAACAGACTTTAAACCATCAAAATCAAAAGGGACAAAGAAGGCCATTACATAATGGTAAAGGGATCAATTCAACAGGAAGAGCTAACTATCCTAAATATATATGCACCCAATACAGAAGCATCCAGATTCATAAAGCAAGTCCTTAGAGACTTACAAAGAGACTTAGACTCCCATACAATAATAATGGGAGACTTCAACACCCCACTGTCAACATTAGACAGATAAATGAGACAGAAAGTTAACAAGGATATCCAGGAATTGAACTCAACTCTGCACCAAGCGGACCTAATAGACATCTACAGAACTCTCCACCCCAAATCAACAGAATATACATTCTTCTCAGCACCACATCACACTTATGCCAAAATTGACCACATACTTGGAAGTAAAGCACTCCTCAGCAAATGTACAAGAACAGAAATTATAACAAACTGTCTCTCAGACCACAGTGCAATCAAACTAGAACTCAGGACAAAGAAACTCAATCAAAACCACTCAACTACATGGAAACTGAACAACCTGCTCCTGAATGACTACAGGGTACATAACGAAATGAAGGCAGAAATAAAGATATTCTTTGAAACCAATGAGAACAAAGATACAACATGCCAGAATCTCTGGGACACATTTAAAGCAGTGTGTAGAGGGAAATTTATAGTACTAAATGCCCACAAGAGAAAGATAGAAAGATCAAAAATTGACACTCTAACATCACAATTAAAAGAATTAGAGAAGCAAGAGCAAACACATTCAAAAGCTAGCAGAAGGCAAGAAATAATTAAGATGAGAGCAGAACTGAAGGAGATAGAGACACAAAAAACCCTCCAAACAAAATCAATGAATCCAGGAGCTGGTTTTTTGAAAAGATCAACAAAATTGATAGACCGCTAGCAAGACCAATAAAGAAGTAAAGAGAAAAGAATCAAATAGATGCAATAAAAAATGATAAAGGGAATATCACGACCAACCCCACAGAAATACAAACTACCATCAGAGAATACTATGAACACCTCCCAAATAAACTGGAAAATCTAGAAGAAATGAATAGTTTTATGGGCACTTACACTCTCCCAAGACTAAACCAGGAAGAAGTTGAATGCCTGAATAGACCAATATCAGACTCTGAAATTGAGGCAATAATTAATGGCCTACCAACCAAAAAAAGTCCAGGACCAGACAGATTCACAGCTGAATTCTACCAGAGGTACAAGGAGGAGCTGGTACCATTCCGTCTGAAACTATTCCAATCAATTGAAAAAGAGGGAATACTCCCTAACTCACTTTATGAGGCCAACATCATCCTGATACCAAAGCCTGGCAGAGACACAACAAAAAAAGAGAATTTTAGACCAATATCCCTGATGAATATCGATGCAAAAATCCTCAATAAAATACTGGCAAACCACATCCAGCAGCATATCAAAAAGCTTATCCACCATGATCAAGTGGACTTCATCCCTGGGATGCAAGGCTGGTTCAACATACGCAAATCAATAAACGTAATCCAGCATATAAACAGAACCAAAGACAAAAACCACATGATTATCCCAATAGATGCAGAAAAGGCCTTTGACAAAATTCAACAGCCCTTCATGCTAAAAACTCTCAATAAATTCGGTATTGATGGAACGTATCTCAAAATAATAAGAGTTATTTATGACAAACCCACAGCCAATATCATACTGAATGGGCAAAAACTGGAAGCATTCTCTTTGAAAACCGGCACAAGACAGGGATGCCCTCTCTCACCACTCCTATTCAACATAATGTTGGAAGTTCTGGCTAGGGCAATCAGGCAAGAGAAAGAAATCAAGGGTACTCAGTTAGGAAAAAAGGAAGTCAAATTGTCCCTGTTTGCAGATGACATGATTGTATATTAAGAAAACCCCATCATCTCAGGCAAAAATCACCTTAAGCTGATAAGCAACGTCAGCAAAGTCTCAGGATACAAAATTAATGTGCAAAAATCACAAGCATTCTTATACACCAGTAACAGACAAGCAGAGAGCCGGGGAATGAACTTCCATTCACAATTGCTTCAAAGAGAATAAAATACCTAGGAATCCAACTTACAAGGGATGTAAAGGACCTCTTCA
Source organism: Piliocolobus tephrosceles (assembly GCF_002776525.5). Classification (NCBI taxonomy): domain Eukaryota; kingdom Metazoa; phylum Chordata; class Mammalia; order Primates; family Cercopithecidae; genus Piliocolobus; species Piliocolobus tephrosceles. The sequence continues at coordinate 34,205,365 of NC_045434.1, forward strand.
AGGAGAACTACAAACCACTGCTCAGTGAAATCAAAGAGGACACAAACAAATGGAAGAACATACCATGCTCATGGATAGGAAGAATCAATATCGTGAAAATGGCCATACTGACCAAGGTAATTTATAGATTCAATGCCATCCCCATCAAACTACCAATGACTTTCTTCACAGAATTGGAAAAACTGCTTTAAAGTTCATATGGAGCCAAAAAAGAGCCCGCATTGCCAAGACAATCCTAAGTCAAAAGGACAAAGCTGGAGGCATCGAGCTACCTGACTTCAAACTATACTACAAGGCTACAGTAACCAAAACAGCATGGTACTGGTACCAAAACAGAGATATAGACCAATGGAACAAACAGAGTCCTCAGAAATAATACTACACATCTACAACCATCTGATCTTTGACAAACCTGAGAGAAACAAGAAATGGGGAAAGGATTCCCTATTTAATAAATGGTGCTGGGAAAATTGGCTAGCCATAAGTAGAAAGCTGAAACTGGATCCTTTCCTTACTCCTTATACGAAAATTAATTCAAGATGGATTAGAGACTTAAATGTTAGACCTAATACCATAAAAATCCTAGAAGAAAACCGAGGTAATACCATTCAGGACATAGGCATGGGCAAGGACTTCATGTCTAAAACACCAAAAGCAATGGCAACAAAAGCCAAAATTGACAAATGGGATCTAATTAAACTAAAGAGCTTCTGCACAGCAAAAGAAACTACTATCACAGTGAACAGGCAACCTACAGAATGGGAGAAAATTTTTACAATCTATTCATCTGACAAAGGACTAATATCCATAACCTACAAAGAACTCAAACAAATTTACAAGAAAAAAACAACCCCATCAAAAAGTGGGCAAAGGATATGAACAGACATTTCTCAAAAGACGACATTCATACAGCCAACAGACACATGAAAAATTGCTTGTCATTACTGGCCATCAGAGAAATGCAAATCAAAACCACAAAGAGATACCATCTCACACCAGTTAGAATGGCAATCATTAAAACATCAGGAAACAACAGGTACTGGAGAGGATATGGAGAAATAGGAACACTTTTACACTGTTGGTGGGATTGTAAACTAGTTCAGCCATTGTGGAAAACAGTATGGCTATTCCTCAAGGATCTAGAACTAGAAATACCATATGACCCAGCCATCCCATTACTGGGTATATACCCAAAGGATTATAAACATGCTACTATAAAGACACATGCACATGTATGTTTATTTCGGCACTATTCACAGTAGCAAAGACTTGGAATCAATCCAAATGTCCATCAGTGACAGACTGGATTAAGAAAATGTGGCACATATACACCATGGAATACTATGCAGCCATAAAAAGGGATGAGTTTGTGTCCTTTGAAGGGACATGGATGCAGCTGGAAACCATCATTCTCAGCAAACTATCACAAGAACAGAAAACCAAACACCGCATGTTCTCACTCATAGGTGGGAATTGAACAATGAGATCACTTGGACTCAGGAAGGGGAACATCACACACCGGGGCCTATTATGGGGAGCGGGGAGGGGGAGGGATGGCATTGGGAGTTATACCTGATGTAAATGATGCATTGATAGGTGCTGACGAGTTGATGGGTGCAGCACACCAACATGGCACAAATATACATATGTAACAAACCTGCACGTTGTGCATATGTACGCTAGAACTTAAAGTATAATAATAAAAAAAAATAAAAATAAAAAAAGAAGATATTTATGCAGCCAACAGACACACGAAAAAATGCTCATCATCACTGGTCATCAGAAAAATGTAAATAAAAACCACAATGAGATACCATCTCACACCAGTTAGAATGGCAATCATTAAAAAGTCAGGAAAGAACAGATGCTGGAGAGGATGTGGAGAAATAGGAATGTTTTTACACTGTTGGTGGGAGTAAACTAGTTCAACCATTGTGGAAGACAGTGTGGCAATTCCTCAAGGATCTAGAACTAGAAATACCATTTGACCCAGCAGTCTCATTACTGGGGATATACCCAAAGGATTACAAATCATGCTACTATAAAGACACATGCACACGTATGTTTATTGTGGCACTATTCACAATAGCAAAGACTTGGAGCCAACCAAATGTCCATCAATGACAGACTGGATTAAGAAAATGTGGCATATATACACCATGGAATACTATGCTGCCATAAAAAAGGATGAGTTCATGTCCTTTGTAGGGACATGGATGAAGCTGGAAACCATCATTCTCAGCAAACTATTGCAAGGACAGAAAACCAAACACCACATGTTCTCATTCTCATAGGTGGAAATTGAACAATGAGAACACTTGGACACAGAGTGGGGAACATCACACAGTGGGACCTGTTGTGGGGTCGGGGATGGGGGAGGGATAGCATTAGGAGATATACCTAATGTAAATGACAGTTAGTGGATGCAGCAAACCAACATGGCACATGTATACATATGTAACAAACCTGCACGTTGTACACCTGTACCCTAGAACTTAAAGTATAATAATAAAATAATTGTATTCCTAAACAAACAAAAAAAAAGAATATAAAAACTATAAAGATTGGCCAGGTGCAGTGGCTCACGCCTGTAATTCCACCACTTTGGGAGGCCGAGGCGGGTGTATCACAAGGTCAGGAGATCAAGATCATCCTGGCATCCTGGCTAACATGGTGAAACCCTGTCTCTACTAAAAACAGAAAAATGAGTCGGGTGTGGTGGCAGGCGCCTGTAGTCCCAGCTACTCGGGAGGCTGAGGCAGGAGAATGGCGTGAACCCAGGAGGCAGAGCTTGCAGTGAGCCGAGATCGCACCACTGCACTCCAACCTGGGCGACAGAGTGAGACTCTGTCTCAAAAAAAAAAAAAAAAAAAAAAAAACACTATAAAGATTGGAGTGATAGAAACAAAGCTATCATTATTCACAGAAACTATGATTATCTGCATACAAACCCAAATAAATCTTCACATAAATTACTTGAATTAATCAGAAAATTTCACAGAGGCTAGACTAAAATCCATGTACAAATATTACAGTTGCAGGTAACAGCAATAAACAAAAAATATTTTGAAAATATATCATTTTAAATACCATCAAGATATATAATGTACATAGAAGTAAGTCTAGCAAAACATAGGTAATGTTTTCAGGGAGAAATTATAAACAAAAAGTAAAAGACAATAAAAAATACTACATAAATGGAGATTTATACCATATTCATAGATAAAGATACTTATTACCACAAAATATCAATTGTCCTCTATTTTATATAAAGATTCATGCAATCTCAATTTGTCAAGAAATGTTATATAACTCCAAAATTCACATGGAAATACAAAGAAAAATACATTCGAAACCCAGAGATACCAGAAAAACATTAAAAGCTAAGACTTGAACTATCTGTCAACCAACTTGACCTAATTGATATATACAGAACATACCACATAACAAAAAGAAACAAAACAAAGAAGCCCTAATATATAATTATCTTAAAAATAAATGGCCTAAAGATACCAATTATAAGAAACTCACATTAAACACATATCATGCTAATACTAATCAGAAACTAAATGGCTTTAATTGGGTTAAAAGTAAAACAATGAAAAAAGATATGCATCACTAAGAATAAAATATCTAAAGTAGCTATGTTACTTAAGAATAAAATATCTAAAGTAGCTGTGTTAATATTAGAAAAGCACACTTCAGAACAAGAATTATATTATGAATTAAGAACAACAATTATATTATGAACTTTGTCAAGAAGACAGTATATCCTAAATGTTTACACACCTAGTAACAGAACTTCAAAATACCTAAAGTAAATACATAAAGTAAAAACTGGGTACATCTATTCTTAGGATAAACTAGAGTAATACACTTCACTAAGTGGCTTTTTGCATCAGGAAATATATGCAAGCATATTTATTACAACACTATTCATAACAAAACAAATAACCTAAAACAATACAAATTGTTGTTGTAGTATATTTAGAAAATTTTTTAAAGTTGTCATAAAAATAAAGAAATGATAGCTACTTATATTAACAGAAATAAGCCATAGAAAGATGATGTAATGTGAAAAAGTGACAGAAGATTATGTGGTCAAATAGGTTTTAATTTTAATAAATCCCCTGAGCAAGTAAAATTAAACAATGTATTGCATGTATATACATATATGACGTATGTATATTCTATAAGAAAACACATACATATATCATATGCTAAATCTACATAGACAAACAAGCAGGTTATAAGTAAAAATTTAGTATTGTGGTTACCTCTGAGTGATAGAAGGCAGATAGGATTAGGAGGGAAATACACATTTTTATACATGTTCTTTGTGGGTTTATTGGCATTTACTTTATTATTATGTTTAACTTAAAATATTTTGTTTCGTATAGACAAAATAATCTACAATTAAATTTTAAATCATTTCTAAATATAAACTAAGAGAAAAATGAATAGAAATATTTTATAAAAATGATTTAAGAGAAGCTAATAGATGCAGAAGACAAAGGAGGTGCAATGTATACACAATTCAGTCTTCATAAAGAATAAAATACATGAAATGGTCCAGAAAAAAATATGTTTAAAAATCTTTCATGAATGAGAAATGCTTGAATCTGCAGATTGGGATTATACAAGGAGAAAAATATTTAATCATCTACAAAAGGATTAGGAGCTCACATTATCCTTAAATGCCTTCACAGCAACAGTCAGTGCTAGAAGACGATGGAGCATGACTTAAGGCTTTTCACTTTGTATTAGTCTGTGTAGCTTGGATTAAAAAATTTAAAAAGTGTATATCTTATTTAAAGCTTTACGAGGATATGGAATAAAGTATAAGGGCAGATGCACTATACTGAGCACTGAGATGTTTTGAGTACAGGTCCCAGCTCTTTCATTTATTCTCTATATCCTCAGGCAATTTACTTCACCCGCTCTAATTCAAGGTAAAAAGAAAACAAATAAACAAAAAACATGGAAATCACAACCACAAAGGTATAATGATAACCTGGTTGCCAAGACTGGCCCTGAGGAGCAGAACAGGTCTTTCAAACCCAGAATCCAAAAGCAGTAGAGAGATTAAGTATGACACAGGAGAATGCCCACACCAGGAAGATCCAATCAGATGGAAAAAAAAAAAAAAAAAAACAAAAAACAACATGCTCCAGGTAAAGCCAGCCAGTAAAGTGTACGCCTGCATGACAATATACGGTACTCACTTTCGGTTCAGACCTCTGTGGATTTGAATCTGAAGTGTGCCACCTTACTACCCGGGTAACCTTGGGTAAATCACACAACCTCTCTAAGCCCCACTTCTCTGCAGCTTCACATTTGTAAAAGGAGGGTGATAGTTTTGCTCATAGAATTGTTTCATGTTGTTTGCCAAACACACATAATAGTACTTGGTACAGAATTGTGCTTAATAAATTATAATTCTCATTACTCAACTTCTAAGCGCAACCAGATGTGAGTCAAAGAATGCTGCTCACCGCCCTGCACTCATTCGTATTGGATTGGGAATGAATAGGACTGAGCCTGTAGGGGAAAGATATTTCTCGTGCCCCTGTAAAGATCTACTGAAGGGAGGGACAGACATGGTGCCTTTTAGCCACAGTTTTATCATCTCTACAGTAAAAGGATTTTACCAAAGAATCTCTAAGGACCTCATACACCTCTTAGTTCTAAAACTCGCTGATCTGTGAACCAAATCTAATGTATATTCTATGTTTAGAATTGATATGTTAAATCATCTGGGAATAGCTAAAATCATATCATCTATTGATTTATATAAAGGGTTATGGTAAATGACCTTGGATAAAGAATATAATCTAAAATGCTATTTGTAACATCAAATGAAGTGTAAAGATTTAATGATTTATCCCTTGGACTGAGGACCTCTTTGAATCATATATTCTTAGAGTTTAAAGGGCTCTCAGACAGCATCTAGTCAAACCTTCCAACTAGTAGAGGAACCACTGCTAGGACAGCCACACAATGCTCACAACCTGGGTTGAATATATCTGATGACAGCAATCTCTCTCCCTTACAAGATGCCTTTTCCATTTTTAAAATTTTGTTGCTAGACCACTATTTTATGTGTATCTTGAGACCAAAACTTTTTTGAGCCCAAATCTTTTCCTTGCTGGATATAATGGTTCATATTTGAAGACAACTATTGAGTTTCCCCGTAGTCTCCCTTCCAAGCTGTACATTCTTAATTAATTAAGTAACTCTGCATATTGGGTTTCCAGACTCCACAACAGCCTGCTGCCTTCTTCAGGGCCACTTTGTACCTCAGTTAAAATGTGGTCCCTATATAAGAGGAATGACATCAGCAAGAGGGCAGGATAGAAAGTTACCCACTTGTATCCCCCAACAACAAGAAGAATTTTGCACCCATCTACAGACAAAAGTCTCTCTGTCAGAACCTCAAGATTCACGTAGGAAGTTGTGAAATGCTGGTGGAGCTTAAACCTAGGAGGGTTGTTCTGAGAGTGCAAACCAGCACCCAGGTAGCAGACCTACCAATTGTGCTCCTGGATTTAAGCCTGAAAATGACTCCATTCCCTAAGGGACTTGGCTACAGACTAATTTGGCCTTGAGCCTGCAATTAAAACTATTTTCCAAGGAGTTCAACAGAAAGCATGTACACTAGTGCCTCAGCAGTTGGGGTTGTCTGCCCATTGACATTAGTCTTGGCAGTGAACCTGAAGTTACCCTGCGGCCCAGTTCCAGCCCTGTCAGCTGAGGTCTCAGCCCAGAACTGCTCCTACAAGGTCCCAGACAGAGACTCACCCATATATTGCAGCCCTAGAGTCTGAATCTTCCTGATGGGCTCACCATCCTCTGTCCCACAGCAGATCCTAAAGGGGCCCAGTATCAGGCCTGGCTCCTCCTGCCACAGTTGGATAACTATCCCACCAGCGCAGGAAGCTGCTGAGAGATGCATGCATCTGAGCTAACAAGATGGGCTCACCAGCCTCTCTCCCATAGCAGATGCTGATGAGGCCCAGTCTCAGCTCCAGCCCCTCTCACTGCAGCCAGGGAACGATGTCACCTGTGCAGGAATCTGTGGAGAGAAATATACCTGGCTGAGCCAACAAAACAGGCTCACTAACCTCCATCTTACAGTAGATCCTGAGGGGGCTAGTCTCAGCTCCAATCCCTCACAATGCAGTCAGGCAACTGTCCCACCTGCATGGGATATTGCTGGGAGCCACATTCATCTGGGCCACTGAGACAGTGGCAGGATTGGGTCCCTGGCCAGCTTCCCCAGACAGCCTGGGTACCCTCTTTGGGTCTTCCCCAGGTCCATCTGGGCCAGAGGGCTGTCCCAACTTCAGAGCCCTCATGAGACTCACAGCAAACCTAAGCTTATAGCGTCCAGTAGTGATGAGGTGAGTGCAGTAGTCACAGGCTTAAGGAGTACAACAGTCAGTCCACTTAGAATATCCAGAAGGCCTGGTGAAGAAGGACAAGCATAAACAAAGGCACACTGTGAAGACTCAAATAAATATCTAATCCTTCAACATATAGACATTGTTACATGTCCACAGCATTGAGAACATTCAGGGAAATATGACCTTACCAAATGGACAAAACAAGGCACCAAAAACTAACCCTAAAATCTATGGAGGTATGTGATCTCTCCGGCAAACAATTCAAAATCACTATTTTGGGAAACTTAATGAGCTTCAAGCAAACAGGGAAACAATTCAGAAACTTATCAAAGAAATTTAACAGGGAAATTGAAATAATTTTTCAAAAACTAATAGAAATTCCAGAGCTTTAAACTATAATAAACAAAATGGGAAATGGAATAGGAAGTATCAACAACTGAACTAATCAACAGAAGAAAGAATCAGTGAGTTCAAAGACAGGCTATTTGAAAATATACAAAGGAGAAAAAAGAATGAACAGTAATGAAGACAGCTTACAGAGTTTATGAGACAACGTGAAAAGAACAACTTTTGAGGTCGTGGAGCTCAAGAGAGAGTTGAGAAAGACAAAGGGGTAGAAAGCTTACTAAAAAAAAGAAAACTTTACAAACCTGGAGAAAAATATAAATATCCAAGTACAGGAAGGTCAACCCAAATGGGAATATCTCAAGACATGTTATAGTCAACCTCTTAAAGGTTAAATACAAATAGACGATCCTGAAAGCAGTGAGAGAAAATAAGTAAATAACATATAAGGGAGTTCTAATAAGCTTGGTGGCAGACTTCTTAGAGAAACTTTGCAGGCCAGGAGGGAGTGGGACAATAAAAAGAATTAATACCAATTCTTCTCAAAATATTCTAAAGAACTGAAGTTGAGGGGATTCTTCCAATCTCATTTTGTGAGTTCAGCATACTGGGATTCCAAAACCAGAAAAGGACACAACAAAGAAAATTACAGGCAATGTCCCTGATGAATATAGACGTAAAAACCCTCAGCAGAATACTAGAACAAGAAAAAGACAAAGGAGTAGAAAGCTTGTTGCAAGAAATTGAAGAGAACACAAATAAAAGGAAACTATCCTGTGTTCATAAATTGGAAGATTTAACATTGTTAAAATGTCCATACTACCCTAAGCAATCTACAGAGTTAATAACACATCAAAAAGATTATTCACCGTGATCAAGTAGGATTTATCCCAGGGATACAAGGATGGTTCAACATACTCAAATCTGAATAGACATTTCTCAAAAGAGACATAAAATTGTCTAACAGGTATATTTTTAAATGCTCAATGTCACTAATGATCAGGGAAATGAAAATCAAACCATAATAAGATATCTCATCTCCAATTAAAATTGGATATTAGCAAAAAGACCAAAAAATTACAAATGCTGGCAAGCACATGGAGAAAAGGGAACACTTACATGTAGTTGGTGGGAATATAAATTAGTACAGTTATTATGGAAAACAATACGGAGATTCCTCAAAAAACAAAAAATAAGCACTCCCACTACTAGATGTATATCCAAAGAAAATGAAATCAGTATGTTGAAGAGATATTTGTACTCCCATGTTTATTATAGAACTATTCACAATAGCCAAGGTATGGAATCAACCTAAGTGCCCATCAATGGATGAATGAATTTGTTTAAATATGGTATATTCGCACAATGAAATATATTCAGCCATAAAAAAGAATGGAATCCTGTCATTTGTAGCAACAGGGATAAGCCTAGAGGACATTATGTTAAGTGAAATAAGCCAGCCATAGAAAAACAAATATTGCATGACCTTACTCATATGTGGAATCTAAAAAAGTTAATCTCATAGAAGAGGAGAGTGGAATAGTGGTTACCAGAGGCCGAGGAGGGTAAGAGATGATATGTGGAGACATTGATCAATTGGGATCAAGTTACAGTTAGACAGGAAAAACAAGTTCTAAGAGTTCCATTGCACAATATGGTGGCTATAGTTAATAATAATATATTGTATATATCAAAATAGCTAGAAGAAAGAATTTTGAATGTTCTCACCACAAAGAGGTGATAAATGTTTGCAGCAATGGGCATGCTAATTACCCTGATTTGATCATTACACATTGTATCCATGTATCAAAACAACATATTGTAACCCATAAATATGTACAATTATTATGTTCAATGAAAAATAAAACTTTAAAATGTGGCTCTAGAAGTAAGTACAATACTCTAAATATTACACAAGAGGGAACACTCATCCCCAGAAAGTGGGACACAATTCCCCCTTTATTTCATTTTATTTTACTTATTTTGAGATGGAGTCTCGCTCTGTCACCCAGGCTGGAGTGCAGTGGCACGATCTCGGCTCCCTGCAACCTTCATCTCCCTGCAACCTTCTCCTCCTGGGTTCATGCAATTCTCCTGCCTCCACCTCCCAAGTAGCTGGGATTCCAGGCACCCACCACTATACCTGGCTAATTTTTGTATTTTTAGTAGAGATGGGGTTTCACTATGTTGACCAGGCTGATCTAGAACTCCTGACTTCAGGTGATCCTCCTGCCTCAGCTGGGATTACAGGCATGAGCCACAGTGCCTGGCCCGCAGAGGCCCTCTTACTGCTGCCAAAGAATGGCTTCCTGTTTGGGAAGCTCCACTGTCCACTGCACTGTTGGCTCATGCTATACTCATTTCTTAGGCCATAACTTCATCATCTGCAATACAATGACTTAGGCTACCAGATCAATGGTTTTCACTTTTTTTTTTTTTTTTTTTTTTTTGACGGGGCTCCCCTCTGTGGCCCAGGCTGGAGTGGCCGGATCTCAGCTCACTACAAGCTCCGCCTCCCGGGTTTACGCCATTCTCCTGCCTCAGCCTCCCGAGTAGCTGGGACTACAGGCGCCCGCCCCCTCGCCCGGCTAGTTTTTTTTTGTTTGTTTTTTGTTTTTTTTGTTTTGTATTTTTTAGTAGAGACTGGGTTTCACCATGTTAGCCAGGATGGTCTTGATCTCCTGACCTCGAGATCCACCTGTCTCGGCCTCCCAAAGTGCTGGGCCACCGCACCCGGCCTGGTTTTCACTTTTTTAAAAAAGTTGTATTACATCCATTTTCAAATGAAATCATATGTGAATGCTCAACCAGGAAAACAAAAGCAATGGAAATGTGCTGGTTGTGCTCTGCCCCAAGTGATCCCTGCCCACTCAGTGCCCTGCCCCACTGCTCTCCAAGGGGGGCGTATAAGTCATTGCCCAGAAAGTCCTGAGGGTCCATGGAATACAGTTTACAAACCACTGGACAGTTTCTTACAAACCCTAAAATTCTAAAATTCTTACCAAAAAACCAATACAACTTTTCATATGAACTGTTGTCAACATTTGTTCAAATCCCACGTCTACCACATTTTTGATATCTGATGTTAGGAAAATTTCGGTGCTTGTTTCCTCATCTATAGACTGGGAGAATAATTACCCTTACCTCAAATCAAAGTTGTAAGGATTAAATGATTTAACACAGAGAAAGCCTTTAATACAGAGAAAGCCCTTAGCGTACCTGATACTTAGTAAGCCTCATATTAGCTATCACCTCAGGCCTTCTCAATCTCAACTCACATAAGTTAAATTTTTGAAACTAAACTCGGGATATTAAGCTTTTCTATATTTAACTTCTATATTTTCTTCATGGTAGGGACCCAATATTCAGGCTTCAAGCTGAAGATAATTTGAAATCCTGATTCCCTCATCTTTTCTTTTAGCTGTCTCTCACAGGACTGTGGTACCTGCATTTTTGATAAGCAAACCTCCTGTGCTGTCATTCAGATCACCAGTCTCTTCTCAAACATCAGATCTGACTTTATTGATTGACCATGGCTAGAAAGATAACATGGAAGTATTTAGCCAGTGTGTATGTGGATATAATAAAGGTGATATTTGGGTAAAACTCAGTACATTCTAATTTGGACTTCCAGAGGTCAGACATTCTAAAATAAGGTATAAATGAGCATATTATTTATCACAGTAAATTAGAAGTATGTGAGATTTTAGACACTAGTAATTACATAAGATTTGAAGCAGCCTAGTCAATTTTGGAATTGTCTAGAAATGAGAGAAAACCTGGAAACCACAAGCCACAAAGGATCAAGTTTCTACATAGAAATGAACTTTTGCTTCTTTTCTAGTCTCTAGGACTCCATTTAATTCAAAACCCTTTCTGAACACCAATAGAATAAAACTCAGCTCACTAACCTGGTTCCCAGCATTTTTCACAACTTTGATCCACATGCCTCTCTCACTAGTATGCCAGTCACAGAAAACGTCTTCTCCTTTCCATGAATATAAGATACACTTTTATACTTGTACGTCTGATTTGCTATCTTTTCTGCCTATTAATATTTCTCCTCCTTCTCTCTCTGGCAAACTTCCGTTGACTCTATGGACCCAGTTCAAATGTTACTTCTGTAAAATTTACCCCAACTCCAAAATTATTGCTCCTTCCTCGATGAGTTTCTCATTGAATTCTATAATTCCTCTCTTAAAGCCTTACAATGTTGTGTTGTGATTGTTTCCAAGTGTATCTCATTGGCAACAGCTACCTGGTAGACATTGCATGATACCTCAACTAACCCCCTTAGTTTGGGGCATACTATAGAACCTAGATCAATTTTGAACAAATGTTATAAGACCTACCTACCCTCAATAGCATTGTTTCTATGGAAAAACATTCTGAATAGCAGAATTTCAAGTTAACATTGGGAACACAATTGTATAACCTATTCATTCTTTTATTCAACAAATGTTTATTGAGTACTTACTATGTCAGGTGTTGGTTTAGCCATAAGAGATATAATAGAAAGCAAATCAGTTAAATATCTTGCCCTTATAGAGCTTATATGCTAGGGGAAAGACAAAATAGGTCAAATATATGGTATAATATATAAGAAAAATTTACTGATAAGGAGAAAAAAATAAATCATAGTAAAGGAATAAAAATCTAAGAGGAGAGAGTTGCAATTTTAGATAAGGTGATCAAGGAAGGCCTCACTGAGTTGGTTCATTAGAATAAAATTACGAAGGAAGTAAATAAGTGAGCCATGAGATTAGCTGAAAATTTAGAACGCCAGGCAGAGGAAACAAAGATCAAGGCCTATAAGGGGAAGACTGCCTGGTATGTCCAAAGACAGCAGTAAGGCAACGTACTCAAGCGGGAAAAGCAAGGGTGAAAAGAGATGTGTTATTGGGAACCAGATCAGAATAAGCCCTGCAGGTGAGCATGATGACTTTGGGCGTTATTTAGTGAGATGGAAGCCCATGAGAGCAATAGCAGAAGAGTGAAATGATCTGACTTCTATTTTCTTCTGGTCTCTCTGGTTGCTCTGATAAGAAAAGGCTGGGGTGGAGGATGGACAAAGATGGAAGCAGGACACCAGTTAGGAAGTTATTGCACTACACAGGTAAGACATGATGGGGCTGATGAGAAGTAGTCAAATTTTGGAAGAATTTGTCAGGATTTTCTGATGGATCAGATGATGATTGTGAGAAAAAGAGATGTTAAGGCTGAGTATCAAGTTTTGTTTTTGTTTTTATCCTAGCAATTTAAAGAATGAAGTTGCATTAACTGAAATGGAGAAAAGTGTGAGAGAAGTTGGTTTGGAGAAAGACCCATAGCTTAGCTTTGGAGATGTGAAATTTGCAATCTTTATTAGACATGCAAGTGGAGATATCGATTAGGCTACAGGATATATTTGTATGTGTCAGGGAAGACATTCTGGTTAGAGATATGGACTTGGATGATATCAGCACATCACCTATGGCATGACAATAGAAAGAAATAAAGAAGCTCAAGGGCTGAAGCCTGGGGTACTCCAACATTTAGAAGACAGAAAAATAAGGAGAAAAAAGGCAAAAATAGAGACTGAGAAAGAGCATTTAGAAAGGTAAGAGGGAAACCAGGTAAGTACAGTGTCTTTGAAGCCAAGAGGAGAAAACAGTTTACAGAGAAGTAGCGGTGTGTCAAGCGCTGTTGAGATTTTAAGTAAGATAAAAACTGAGAATAACCATTGGATTTAGCAACATGGAAATTAAGGGTGACCTTGACCAGTACAGTTTCAGCAGAGCAGTGAGGGGTGAAAGCCTAATTGGGGTAGATTCAGGTGAAAACAGAAGACAAATTACTTTTTTAAAATTTAAGATATTTTGCAGTAATGGGGAGGAGGAAATTGGGGTCAAGAGAGGTTTTCTTTCTTCCTTTTAGGATAGGAGAAATAACAGACTATTTGCATGCTTTCAGAAATATTCAGGAGAGAGAGGAATATTGATGATGCAGGAGAGGAGAAGAATTGCTAGAGTGATGTCCTTGAGCATGTTCTGGGGATATGGTAGCATAAGCTACCTGGCAGCAGTGATACAGACACCAGTCAGATACTGGGAAGGCCATGTAAGCAAGTGACTGAACCAAGGATGTAGAATGAAGGCTGGGATCAGGGCTGTAGGCTGAGGTCTGAGCCCAAGTCAGGAATGTGCAGGCCCAGCACAAGTAAGCAGGAGCCCCCGTCAGAGGAGTAACCAGAGACTCTGTCCAGTAGGTTATGGAGTCAGGATTCGCCTGAGAAACAGAATGTATAGGATACAAGAGGAGATTTATTATGGGAATTGACTCACACATTTAGAGGCTGAGAAGTCCCAGAGTATCCCATCTGCAAGCTGTAAAATGAGGGAAGCCAGCAGAATAGCTCAGCCTAAGTCTGAAGGCCTGAGAAACAGAGCAGCTTACCATGTAACTCTCAGTCCAAGCCTGAAGGCCTGAGAACCTGGGATGCCACTAGTATAAGCCCCTAAGTCTGAAGGCCAGGGAACCTGGAGTTCCAATGTCTGAGGGTAGGAGAAGATGGGTGTCCCAGCTCTAGAAGAGCGAGAGTGAATTCGCCCTTCCTCTTCCTTTTTGATCTCTCCAGTCCCTCAAACCATTGAACTGCACCCACTCACATTGGGGAGGACAGATCTTCTTTACTCAGTTAATGATTCTAATGCTAATCTCTGTCACAGATGCACCCAGCAGTAATGTTTTACCAGCTATGAGGTTATTCTTTAACCCACTCAAGCTGACATCTGAAATCAACCATCGCAGTTACAATGAAGTCAAGGCAAAGGAAACTAGAAAGCAAGCACTCACTGAGACCATTTTGCTGGATCAACAGTCCTCTTGAGGGCCCCCAATCCTTTCCCATGGAATTTTCTTCCTCTAGTTCCTAAATCTGATGGCCAATATATCCTTTGTGAGAGATCACCTTTACTATTATTTTAATAAAGAGTTATAATTGTGTACAAAAATTATTACTGAATATGTAATGTTCAGAGAGCTCTGAAATTCAATGTGCTATTCCATAAAGTCTCATCAATGCTTCCAAAACTCACAAAAGCAACCACACATTGATAAATACCAGGATGACAGACTGTATTTAAAACTATTTTAATTTTCTGGGCACTCATCTTACTACCTTATTGGTGTCATAAGACACTGAAATGTTAGAGTTGCAAGAAGGAAATAATCTAAGTCTCTGAGTCACTGTGTCCCGGAAAGGCAGCAGCACAGGAATGCCACCTGACCTACATCAGACATTGATTTGAACAAGAAATAAATCTTTGCTCTGTTAAGTCACTGACATTTTTTTTTCCCTCGCAGCATAGCCTAACATGACCCTGACTAAATAACAAGTACACCAACTTAGCAGAGGTAACCAGTTGGCCTATAAATGCCAATCCGTTCAGTCATTGCAAGCATCACAGATGCTTAAATAACAAGTTCCCCTAGGATATAACACATAATTTGATTCACAACAACTTGGTTTTCACATGGCACATCTGGTTTTCAGGAATACATTTGTGTAAATTGAGTTACCTCTATATTGTATTTGCATCTGAGGAACTGGAAAGACAGGACCGATTGCAGGTTAAATAAAAAGTGCCTAGGTCTTTCTTGATTTGCTTTCCAAGTTTCTGTGATAACATATGTAAACACTCTATAAGTAATTAGATTCTAAATTCTTCTTTGCTATAATGATCCAGGTGGCATCAGAATAATTTTTTTAAAAAAGCATTTTTCTCCATAAGGTTACGTTATATTGTTTTTTCTTTTTTAATTAAACCTCTGCAAAGTGAATAATGTACCTGATTTAGAAGTTCAAATCTTTCCAGAACCCTTGAACTCAGCTACGAAAGCTGGTCTAGCTGATTCAGGTGATCTGTTTCACCTTAAAAAATACTGTCCCCAAAGAATCCTTTATAGGCACTCAGAGCCGACATACAGTCAATTATAAAGGTTTCTACCTGTATTGCTCCGTCTGCACTTTCCACCTTACCACTGCCCCTATTAATCTGCTCAGTAACCACTTTGCTATTTTTGATGCTGGAGTAGAGACTGTTCAGGTATTTGCTTGAATTTTCTTTGTTTGCTTAACATTGGAGGAGGAAACAGAAATGGTAGCAGTAGGCTAATGTTTGGGTTTAGACCATGCCACTTAGCCCAGATGTTGAAGAGAAGGTCGCTGGGATATGTTCTGCATCATGAACCTCTTATTGAAAGTACTTTCTACTTCATTGATAAAATGACAGGATTTATTAACCAGAATTTATCTCTGCTGGTTCTTTTATCACCAGCAGTAAGTTTACATAACAGCCTCACTGTCCCAAATATTTGTTAAAGGCTTAAACAGTTTCAAATGTGTGCTCCTTTATTTAATTTACAGCTGTTTCTGAAAAGGCAGCATTCAGTGTTAGATGAAACAGTTTATGCCTCCTGTCATATTTCACATTTTGTTTTATGCTTTAGTGGATTTCATGGTGATCTCTTTTTAACCAATAAAATTTGTTTTAGGGAAGAAGATACATTTTCTTTAAACAGTCAGACTACAGAAAGAGTCCTATCTCGTGAAAATTTTTCACAGGACTATTTATCAACAGCAGGCCCTGCAGAGCTTTACAAATAGTTGGGCCTCTTAATTCTCACAGAGGTCAGTTTCATTTTCTCGTGGTCACATTCCACAAAAGCAACTGGAATAGAACAGGAGGCATGCTTGACCCAGCCTCAGTTTACTTCAGTCTAAATCCTGACTCTGCCACTTGCCAACTGTAACTTTGAAAAAATCCCTTTATTTCTCTAAGCCCATCGTCCTCATTTGTCAGGTGAGGCTAGTAACAATTGTCCACAGGATTATTTTAATGAGTCAAAACAGTGCCCATGTAAAGTGCCTCACACTGACCTGGGCCAAAGTAAGCAATCAAGATATGCAATTAGAATCGCCAGGGCATATGCAATTCATCTGACATGAGATCACATGAGTTAACAGTTTACAAGGAGTCCTCTCAGGTGAAGTGATATGGAGAACTTCAAGCATTTCTCCAGATGTTCTGGCCATTTAAGATTTCCCTGATTTATACTGCTAACCCTTCATTCTACCTCCAGTGCTTACCTCTCAGTAAGACAGATCTCGCAGTTCAACTTGTTCCTATTTTATTTTGAAAATTTCTGTTTTTCTCCCCACTAAGGAATAACCCTGTGGATTACCCACCAGAGTTGTGGTTTTCTGTCTTTCTCCACCACTTCTTCCTCACTCAGTGCCAACAAAGCACAAGAGGCATGAGGCAAGAACTTGATTTTAACTCAGAGACGAAAATATTTGGGACTGAGGTAAGGATGGCATTAATCTACTTACTCTTCCTGAGAGACTTTACTTGGAGGAACCTGTCTGTGGAATGCAAGGGAGTCTCCTCCAAACATTCCCTGTAAGAACCCATTTGCTACAAAGTTCAGGGTCTAAAAGGAACTCCTCAGGTTTAGGGGTTAAATCACAGAGTAACACTGAGTCCTCCTCCTTTTTATCTGCAGTCAAACCCTTCTGGGGCAGAAACCACTTTGAAATAGAAAACAAGAGTCTTTAGTCTAATCCATATGTACATAATACACAATCTCCCAAGCCAACGAGTGTCTGTGGGGTGAGGAACAGAGCAGTGGCAAGTCCCATCTAAATCAGCTTGAATAACTCTTATGTTCTCTCCTCACAATTCTTTGCCATCTAGCAGATGACTGTAACCCACAGTTAAGAAATATATTTTACATTACAACTATTTACACATTTACACACATACACACACACGTATGCACAAACACACACAACTATAAAAAAAATGTAATGTAGTGCAATAATTCTTACCCTTACTATATACAATGCTCTTTATTTTCTACTCTATTATATTCTACTTCACTTTTTAATGCTGGTCATGACCTATCAAATTGATTTTATGACTCACTAATGGGTCACAGTCTGTCGTTTTACAAACACTGATGCAGGTATTTAATAAGGAGCTGCTAGCCTAGAAAATAAGTAAATGAGAATCATCTTTTAAAGTCTATGGAAACCTACATTTTGTTAAAATTACATGGACTGTTCTGGGAAGATAGAATAGATGTACTTTAACTTATTTCTCCCATTAAATACAACTGAAATCCTGGAAACTGAAATATAACAAAAACATAACAAGACTCTAAAAGGTGAAGAGAAGAAGGCAGACTGGCTAGGGACCCCAAGGACCAAGGCACTCTGAGCTAGTGAGATCTCTGGGTTTTCTTTTTGCCTTCTATACGTCAGACCTGGAGCTGAAAAACCCAGCAACCTGGAAATGCCAATGAGAGCAGAAAAAAATCAGCTCTCTCTAAAGGACTGAGAGAAATAAAAGAAAGCCTAACAAGGCAGAAAGCTTAGACAATAACCATTCCATATTAGACAAATACAACAATTAAAACTGTGCCTCACCCCCTCCCATGCCAGCAAAGGCAAAGTGAAAAGCCAAGACAGGGGTTTTTTAACAAGGCACCCTAAGCCCTACACCCAAGGCAGTAATGTCAGAGAAGGCTGAGTAGGTGTCTAGTTGGTGTCTAGTTTATTCCAGTTAGTTGGAATAAACTCCTCCCACCCCTGTCCACAGTGTCAATGCAGACATTATAAGGAGTCTGGCTTTCACTTCCACCCAACAGTACCAAAAAACTCCCCTTCCCTACTGTTGTGGTGTCAGAGGAGGCCTACTGGAGAGTCGGGACTTTCACCACTTCCCAGTGGTAACAAGGCTACCCGCAATGTGGTGTCAGTCGAGGTCATGTGAGGAGCAGCAATGAATAACTTCTATTTTTTATAGCTGGGGAGGTATTAGAGGAAAGACAGAACTCTACTCCTCCCCCTAGCTGAGCATTAACAGAGAGCCTCCCCTTCAGATGTCAATGGAGATCAAGTGGATGTATTAGTCCATCTTCACACTGCTATAAAGAACTACTGGAGACTGGGTAATTTATAAAGAAAAGAAGTTTAATTGACTCACAGTTCTGCATGACTAGGGAGGCCTCAGGAAACTTACAATCATGGCAGAAGGGGAAGGGGAAGCAAGCATGTCTTATGTGGTGGCAAGAAACAGAGAGAGAGAAGGGGGAAGCACCAGACACTTATCAAACAACCAGATCTCATGAGAACTCCATCATGAGAACAGCAAGGGGGAAGTCCACCCCCCATGATTTAATCACCTCCCACCAGGTCACTCCCTCAATTTGATGTGGGAATTACAATTCAACATGAGATTTGGGTGGGGACACAGAGACAAACTGTATCAGTGGAGAATCTGAATTTCTACCCCCACATGGCAGTAATGGGTTGATGAATCCCCTTCCTCTTCCAGAGAGTTGTAATAGGAAACCAGTTAAAGCTAACATTTAAATAAGAGGTAGGTCTTCATAACATAATACCAAAAAGGTCCAGATTTAACTCAAAAATAAATCATCATGCCAAGAAATAGCAAGATTTCAAACTGAATGAAAAAAGAATAGATGCCATCATTGAGATGACAGAGATGTTATAACTATCAGACAAAGAATTTTAAAGCAGTCATCATAAAAATGTTTCAACTGTCAATTACAAATATGCTTGAGGCAAATGAAAAAATAGAAAACTGAAACAAGAAAGTCTCAGCAAATAAATAAAAGATATAAAGAAGAACAAAAATGGAAATTTTAGAACTGTAACCAAATTTAAATTTCCAATAGCAGAAGAGATGAGACAGAACTTTCCTCTACTAATTAGTAAATCAGAAGATAAAACATAGAAATTACATAATCTAAACAGAGAAAAAAATAGACTGAAAAGAAAAAATAACAAAGACTTAGGGAAAGTGTGGACTATAACAAAATAGCTCATGTTCATGTGATTGCAGTCCAAGTCATAGAGGAAAGAGAGAGGAGGACTAAAAAATATACAGAGAATAACAGCTGAAATGTTGACAAATTACACAAAAGATATAAACCTGCAGATTAAAGAAGCTAAGTAATACACCATGACTTAGCTAAATCACAAGTGTGATTTATTCAGGAATGAAAGAATGGTTCAATGTAAGTGCATCAATCAATGAAACACACCACATTAACAGAACAAAAGAGATGGAAAGGTAGGGGAAATACATGATTATCTCAATAGGTGCAGAAATAAAGAAACTTGACACAATCCAATACATTTTCATGATAAAAATACTAAAAAAAAAAAAAAAAAAAAAAAAAACCTAGCTATTACCAAATAATGTGGGAATTACATTCTCCGTCTTCATTTGGTTTAAGAGATCAACACAGAAAAAACATTTTGTTTTTATACACCAACAATAAATAATCCAAAAAGGAAATCAAGAAATCAATTCCATTACAATAGCATTCAAAATAATAAAATGCCTAGAAAGACGTTTACACTGAAAACTACACAACATTGCTGAAGTAAATTAAATATCTACATAGAAAGACATCTCATGTGCATATTGCTCAACACAATTCCTACCAAAATTTCAAAAGCTTTCTTACAGAAATGGAAAAGCCATTCTTCAAATTCATATGGAATTGCAAGGGTCTGTGGATAGCCAAAAACTCTTGATCTTGAAAAAGAAAAGTGTTAGAGTACTCATATTTCTCAATTTTAAAATTTACTATAAAACCATAGTAATCAAAACAACATGGTACCAGCATAAAGATATACATATAGACCGTGAAGTAGAACTGAGAGAAATAAACCAGATGTATAAATTATTTATACCTCCATAAATAATTTATTTTGGGAAGGGTACCAGAACCATTTATTGGGGAAAGAATGGTCTCTTCAACAAATGGTGGTGGAACAAGTTGATTTCTATATGTCAAAGAATAATGTTTCACCCACCTCACACCATATACAAAAATTGACTTGAAATGGATAAACAACCTAAATGTAAGAGCTAAAGTCAGAAAAGTCTTAGAAACATGGGGATAAATCTTCATGACCTTGGATTTGGCATGACACTAAAAGTATGTACAACAGAAGAAGAAAATCGATAAATTGGTCTTCAACAAAATTTTTAAAATTGTAAACATCAAAGAATATTATGAGGAAAGCTTTTAAAAGTATAACCTTTTACAGAATGGGAGAAAATATTGGTGAATCATATATCCAATAAAGTTTTAATATCCAGAATATATAAAGAACTGCTGCAACTCAACAGCAAAAAGACAAACAACTCAATTTAAAAATGGGCAAAGGGCTTGAATAGGGATTTCTCCAAAGTAGATATACAAATGGCCAATAGGCAAATAAAAAGATGCTCAACTTCATTAGTCATTAGGGAAACTCAAATCAAAACCACAATGATATACTAATTCACATCTACTAGGATGCTATAATTTTTCAAAAGTGTTGGTGAGGTGGTGGTAAAATTGCAGCCCTCATATATTGCCTGTGGGAATGTAAAGGGCTGTGACTACTGCGCAAAACAGTTTGGTGGCTCCTAAAAAGATAAATATAGAATTACCATATGACTCAGCAATTCCACTCTTAGACATATACTGAGAAGAATTGAAAGCAGGGATTCAAACAGACATGTGAATACCAGTGTTCACAGCAACATTATCCACAATAAACAAAAGTGTCCCAAGGGCCCATCAACAGATGAACGGATAAACAAAATGTGATATACACATAATACAATGAAATACTATTCAGCCAAAAAATGAATATATTACTGATATATGCTACAATACTGATGAGCTTTGAAAATGTTATGCTAAGTGGAGTAAGCCATTCACAAAAGGACAAATACTGTATTATCTGATCTATATGAAATATCTAGAGTAGACAAACTCATAGAGACAGAAGGTAGATTCGAGGATACCAGAGGCTGGGATAAGTGGGAAATGGGGAGTTATTGCTTAATGGGTACAGAGTTTCTGTTTGGGGTGATAACAAGTTTTGGAAATATTTAGTGGTGATGGTTGTACAACATTGTGAATGTAGTGCATGCCACTGGACTGCACACTTTAAAGGCTAAAATAGCAAATTTTATGTTATATACAGTTTTACAATAAAAAATATATTTTTTAAAAAACTAATGGTCATGCCAAAGAACAATAAAACCAACTTAAAGGGTCCCACTGGCTTACATTGGGGCTAATTGATAAGTAAAAAGAATGACAGCTATATTTAGCTAAAACACATCAAGCATACGAAAATCCATGACTTGAACTTGATGCTTTTTAAAAATGACCACATTTAGGCATTTCTAGGGCAAAACTTATTACTCTGGATATGGTAAATAATGGAAAATAATTAAGCAATTATCCTGCCTTTTTTCCAGTAGAAACTATATGCAGAATATCAATGATTAATTAGAATTGGTCCTTCTTTATATAATTCCAGTTAATAGATACAAAAGTAACAATTGGATTAGAAAATTCACATTTTGCAATCCCTAATGAGATGCTGGATCATCAATTGATGTACAACCTATTAGGGTGAAAAATTAATGGAGACTATTATAAAAGGGGGGTCCATTTGATTTTGATCAATCTTAGCATCACTAAAAATGGAACACCCACACATTATGTGTCTCATTATATGATCCAATAAGAAGTATACAGCACCATCTATGAATGACTTTTACTCTAAAAACTGAACTTGAATTTAATCAAACAGATTGGAAAAAAAGAACTGTTCCTATTTGTAGGTGATATAATTATCTTTATAGGAAATCCCAAGAAATATACCAAAAACTGTTTTAATTCCTAGAACTAGTAAGTGAGTTAAGCAAGGTTACAAGATACAGATAAACATACAAAATCGTTTCTCTATATGAGCAGTGAATATGTAGACACCAAAATTTTAAAAGTACTATTTACAATCACTCAAAAAAATCTAACAAAACATGTAGAGGAGTTATACATTAAAAACAGCAAAGTGCTGATAAAAGAAATGAAAGATCTAAATAAACGGAGATAACATATTATGTTCATGAAATTAAAGACTTAACATAGTAAAAATGCCAATTCTTCCTAAATTGATATATAGGTTTAATGCAATTTCTATTAAAATCCAAGCAAAGTATTTTTTAGATATCGACAAGTTTGTTTTACAATTTACATGGAAAAATAAAGGAACTAGAATAGTAGAAACAATTTTGAATAAGAATAAAGTGGGAGGAATCCTTCTACATAATTCTAAAACTTTGACTACAACTGCAGTGATCAAGACTATGTGGCATTGGTAGAGGAACAGAAATATAAGTCACTTGAATAGAAGACCCAGGTACATACTCACACAAATATGCCAAACTTATTTTTTATAAAAGTGCAAAGGCAATTCAAGGAAGAAGACATAGCCTTTTTAATAAATGCTGCTGGATCAATTAGACACCCATTGGCCTAAACAAGTAACCACAAAAAGAACTTTGATGCAGGTCTCACACTATACAAAATGTAACTCAAAATAGATCACAGACTGAAATGAAAATGTAAAACTCTAAAGTTTTGAGAATCTTTAGAAAAACACATAGGAACACCTTCAGAATCTAGGGCTAGGAAAACAGTTCTTAGACTTGACACCAAAGCACAATACATAAAAGGAAAAACATCAAATTAAAAACTTCCCCTCTATAAAAGATGCCATTAAGAGAATGAAAAGACAAGCCTAAACTACATACTGGGAGAAAATATGTGCAAACCACATACCCAGTGAAGAACTAGTACCTAGAATATATAAGGCACTCTTGATTCAACAGTGAAAACAAAAGATTGCAATGAGATAATGGGCAAAAGACAAAAAGAGACATTTCATTAAAGAGGAACTATAGATGGCAAATAAGCACATGAAAAGATGTTCTACATCCTTAGCCATTACAGAAATGCATGCTAAAACCACAATGATATCATTACACACAAATCAGCATGACTAACATTAAAAATAGTGAAAACACTGAAAACTGGTGAGAATGTGGAGAAGCTGGATCACTCATATATTGCTGGTGGTAATATAAAACGATGCAACCATTCTGGAAAATGACTTGACTTCCTCAGAAAACTAAGCCTGCATCTACTATCCAACCCAGGAATTGCACTCCTGGGAATTTATCCCAAAGAAACAAGAACTTACATTCATATGAAAACCTACATAAATGTTTGTAACAGCTTTATTTGCAATATTCCAAACTGGAAACGACCCAAATGTCCTTCAATAGGTGAACGGCTAAAGGAAGCGTGGTGATACATCCATCCCATGGAATGCTACTCAGCAATAAAAGAGAACAAGCCACTGGCAAACGCAACAACCTGTGAATATTCAGAGAACTGTGCTGAGTGTTTGTCTATGTAACATTCTTGAAATGGAAATATTATAAAAATGGAAAAAGCAGATTAGTGGTTGCCAGCAATTCAGAAGGGAATGGGGGCAGGAGGTAGGTGGGATCCTTGTGTTGATGGAAATATTCCATCTTGAATGTATCAGTGTCAACACCATAATTGTGATAATGCACTCTAGTTTTGGAAAATGTTACTATTAGGGAAAACTGGGTGAAGGGTACAATAGATCTCCCTCCATTATTTCTCACAAGAGCATGTGAATTCATTTCAACATACACTTGAGACCTGAATTCTTCAACTTCCATCCAAGGATCTTAGGCAATCCCTTCACCTCCCTGGGTTTCAGTTTTCCTGCCTGTGGAGCAGAATGACAAAAGCTTACTCAAATGTTCACTTAATTTTGGTGTTATGTATAAATATAGAAAGTAAAAAGAGGTAAAAAAATTTTTACCAGTCTTTCTTACCTTGCAATATTGTTTTGAAAAACACATAAGATAGAATATATGGAAGTACTATGAAAACCACAAAGCATCATCCCATCATTAGTTATTATTCTATTATTTTAGACAGAAAAAGAGGGATGTCTGAATATATCCTGAAAGATACAAAAGTGAAATAAAATAATGGCGTTAAATTGTCTTGGGTCATCCTGTGAGAAATTGGCTGAAAGGATAACACTTAATATGGCTTTATTGCCTCTTGTCTCTACCTTTGTACAACCTATAGCTTTTGGAGACTAGAAAGAATCCCTTACATACCAAGGCTGTAAGGTCTGGGAGTCTCTCATAGCCACAGAGTAGGGAGAGAACCAGTACTGTATATCACAACAAGCAATCCCCCAAAAGCTAACCATATGAGTCAGTTCTCATACTTAAGACATAATCACTCTGTTAAAAAGTCCAAAATAATATTGTATAGTTTGGGGAAATAACAGAATAAGAGCTGAGAATATCAAGTCATCCAATGACTACTGGCAACCTATGTGATAAGCCCTAGAATACCACCAAGAAAGCGTTCTCTGCAAGGCTAACCACAAAGTCAAAAAGAATGGGAGACAGAGAAATAAAGGTAGAAAAGTAAAGGGAAAGGTAACTTACAAGCACAGCAGTCTTGGAGAGTTATAGGTTCTCACTGAGATATGACATTTGGGGAAACAGATAATCCAACACCACCAGATAAGAAATTAATTTCCCACCCATTATAAAAACACACGGCAGCTGCTGCTGAGAGGTATATTTATAAACCCTTAATTTCAGAGCTATGAAGCAGTCTACTTTGTCAAAGGCAGAGAATACGGGGGTTTCTCTTTTATTTTCTAGGGTACCTGAAGTAAAAGAAGGAAGAGGAAAGAGGCCTTAGGACACTTGAGAGGCTGAAATGATGGAAAAAGCCACTGACCATCATTGAAAAAGATACGAGGTCTTCCCGAGCCCAGGGCTTCACCATTTCTAGACAATTAAAAACAGGGTTTCATGCAAAACAAACAAAAACTAACAACAGAACAAGAACTGGGGCAAACTGGTAGATAATTGGGCACAAAACATATCTTTCTGTCTCAGTTGGTTGTGCACATTAATTATTTAAATAATATCCATGGTTCCTCACTTGCTGACATGTATAAGTAAAGACATGGCCAACCTAGTACACTTGCAGAACTTTTAGCACTTCAGAGAAGCACCTTACTAAAAGGAAATGCAATATTTTTCTAAGGATAAGTTATGATTTTCCAGCAAAGGGCATAATTTCGTAAATGGCCCATTCTAGGACACAAGAGCGTGTTCCATAAACCTTGAAAAGAGCCAGCGCACTCACAAGGAGAAAAAAACAAAAAGTTTACCACCAGAGGGAGAATTGTTCTTAATTACGTTTAGTTCAGTTCAAATTCACATATTACTAACACTTCACTGGAAACATATGAAAAAGAAGTAATTTTAAATCTGTGCCTAAAATCAACAAGCTTATAATCAAGAACAAGCCAAAGAGCCCTATGTATAGATAACTGTCTGTAGATTTCAATTTCTAAAAGATGGTTCAGTGACTAACAACATGTGTTTATATGTACACATATACTTACACAGAATAATTGAAAATGGTATTTTCCTTTTTGATCCAAATCTATTAATTCAATAAACTTACAAAAAGCCCTGCTACATGGTCAGTAGTGTGCTGAACATAGTTGCAAAGGTGACTACGGTATAGTCAAATATAAGAGAGAAATGGATGATAAATAATTAGAAAATAGTGAGCTATTTTGGGATGACAGTAAGCACAAGACAGAGTTATTGAAGAAAATGGGTGATTAAATTCTCTGGCTGGTGGAGAAGGAGCAGTGGAAAAAGGGAGTGGTCGTTGAAGGATAGTAGTCAAAAGTCAATGGTCTCTCTCCAGTTGTGACATATAACTGGCTTAAAGTGGAAGGAGGAATTGGATGGTCAGGAACTCAGTAAATGATTCTTTCTGGAAAAAATCCCAAATAAGGATTATATTTATTTCTCTGGTATCCCCTGGCTGCATTTGATTTACTTCCCTAAAATGTAAGAGCAACGTTAGACCAGCTTCTTTCATGGGGCTCTTTATACTGAGTTTGTTGATAGTCACAGTACATTTTTCTCTGTGATTTTCTGCCTCCAGCTTTTCTTAACATAGTGTATATCTGAGAGTAATTGCAAGAAAATATGTGATCATCTTTACTCAGATCATGATACACCTGATTTCTGGTCTTTTATCTCTTTCCTGTCAGTTTGGTACCAACCACAAATACCAGTGACTCTGAAGCAAACAAGGACTGTATGGAGATGGTTGTTGGACACACTCTTCTTGCAAGGCCTAAACTTTCTTTCCTATTTCTGGACTGAAATATGATTCTAACTCCATTTACTTTCTCTTGTTGTATTTCCCAAGACAAGTGAGACAGGATACCAAAATTTGATTTTAGAGCAATCTTCATTAGGCAATCTACAATGGAAATTTCATATTAGAAACAAGGGGAATTTATCTGTAGCCAGAAGGCCTTTTAGTTTCGAGTGAGACAGGAGTAAAATCAGAACCACTGGCTGAAAGTCTCAAGCCCACAATTTTCTCCTTTATTCACATTTTCCATTATGCACTTGGAGACATGCCCATGCACTGATGAACAATTGTATTCTGCATTTTGCATTCTGCTTTGTTTGTGGAGACCTGGAGAGATTTGTGGACTCTTGGATAAATTATGTGAGGGGATGTGACTATTCTTTACTGTTCTGGGTGATGAGAATTGGAAGCCCATGGACATGTAGAGAAATTATTTTCAGAAAATGAGCAGTGGTGGCAGATCATGTGATGAACTCTGGGAACAGAAATAAATTATGGTCTGAAACACCTTGGACATTCGTTATTCCTGATGGAGCTGGGCCCTCATTTGGGTTTGGAGATTGTTGTGATGTATGTACTTCCAGCAAAAAATTCCTCAACCCTTTGTTACAAAATGAACTCATGAGTTGAAGGTAAGGTATGAGCTACCGATCATCCTAAATTTGAGAAGCTGCTTTCATTGCTCCTATTTACAGCGTGTTGAAAAAGGGTCCTGAAAATTAACTCCTTCATTAATGCATTGAGCCACAGGAAACTCTGCTTTAGACTTGGTTACATGATTTGAACGTTCTTCCTCTCAACTTAAAAAGTCAGTTAGACACAAAAATTTTTCTCAAGGATAATTTGAAGGGCTCTTACTTTAAAAGACGTAATAGGAACAACAGATCCTATTTTGCATTGGATAAAGCCATTAAAAATTGAGCATTTCATCTAGGACCACTGTAGATACATAATGAACCAATTAGAGTATGTCCTGTCTTGACTACATGATGAAAGTCTAGGTAATTCTCTGATGTTGACTTTTCATGAATTGTCCCTTCCATCTCAGGATAAGCTATTCAAAATAACCAAAATGGAAAGTCTCAGTTTGCTGGCATATAATGGTATCACTTTCTCCCTTCCTTTCCTGAGAAAAACTATCTCAAAGCACAGCACACTTTCTTTTCATCATTTATGATCTCATTTCTGGCTTCATGCCTTTATGCCCAAGGACATTTGGGAATGTGTCAAGTGGCAGGTATAGCCACTTGAACTTTTGTACCCTTGAGCTTGATGGGGATGCCTCCCCCAGTGTCTATCTTCTGGATCCTTGGCCAAGGGTTCTGGCATGGCAGATTTGACTGCCTTGCTCAAAAGAGGTCACCTAGTCCTGGATGTGCATCTCATCTTCATATTAGGAGATGCCAAGAAGCTAATTCTGAAGCAAGAATTTAGCTTTAGCAAACCAGTTGATTTTTCTTTTACTTTTTTTTTTTTTTTTTTTTTTTTTTTTTGCTATTCTGCCAAAGCTACAATCCTGAGGCTCTGATGATGTTTTAAGGCCATACCTACTGGTCAGCAGAAAGACCACTATCAGTACCCAGCTACTGTCTCTAGTAGGAAAACTGGGACATTTTCTGTCTGTGGAATTTGTGTGGCTTGGGAGGCTTGCCTGACTACTTCCCCTGGAGATTCCAACTCTAATATATACCTTGAAAGGTTTTCCTTGGGAACTAAAAAGAATAGTATGTAAATTCTCTGCTAGGGCTGAGAAACCCTCAATAAATAGAAGATGACATGGGCCTCCTACAAAAAAACCCACTCTGAGCTGGCCTGCTGACCCAGCCATATCTGAATGTGTGCTCTATGCAAGCTTCTCTTCCATATCTGTGTGCTCCCTCTTACCCAGTGGCACAGATGACCTGAGACGCCTGGGGCTGGCTTGTCAGTCAGCTCTACTGTAACCTCACAGAAGTCATTCATAACCAATGTTCAGGTACACAGGTGGTACCCATACCCTGTACCCTTTTCATTTAATCAGTTTCTCTGTTATTTCCACAGAAAAGCAGATATTAACCATAATTACAAAAATTATAAACTTGGGAACTTATGAAGTCTCCAACAGCACTGTTCCTTGTATGTGTTCCTGACTTCAGAGGTACTCAGAGACTGAACATCCCAATCCTATTCTCTTTCCTTAGGACCCTACACTTAGTCTTCTTCTGCCCTTTTAAAGGTCTCCTAGGTCTTTGCTATTCCAAATATGGTCCACAGACCAGGAATATCAACATCACCTGAGAGCTTGCTAAAAATTCAAAAGCTCAGAGCTTCTAAATAAAAATCATCATTTTAACAAGATCCTCAGGAGATTTGCATGCATATTAAAATTCACAGAGTACTGCTCTAGGTGCCTGTCTTTCACAGAGTAAAGACTGAATAACAGGTGTTAAATAATGATCATGATGATGATGATAACAACTGTTATTACTACTACACCAATAATAATACAGGATTAATTGGGAGTGTACTACCTGAAAGGATCATGCTAAGGGTTTTACATTCATTAGCTCCTTTAACCAATGCCTATTCAAGTGTGCCTTGGCCTCCCAGTGAATTTCAGGATCTCCCATCTCAGGATGTTTCTTGTTCCATGATCTACATGGAAAAAGTCACCTTTGGGCATAAACTTACAACAAATCCAGGCATCAGAGAAACCAGAAACCTAGCAACACAGAGGGTTCACATAAATAATAAGGAGGAGGAGAGTGGCTGGAGCTGCCAGAGTGGGCCAGACATGCCATGCTGTCAGCCAAGAAGAGACTCACAGGAATCAGAATTAAGGGAGCAGAGCCAGACAGAGAGGAGCACAGAGGAGGTTAGGCACTGGGAGCAAGTAAAGAACTGCTACTGAGGCAGCCTGTCCTAGGCTCACTGCCATTATTTACCCTCTTGAGTTTGTCTAATGAGAGCCCAGCATTTGACTTGCAGGTAAAAGTAATAATGTTTGGAAATACACACACACATGCACACACTACAACCTGATTGAGAATGTGTTGGAAGAGTTGAGAGCAAGCAGGAAAGCAGCAGCTCATGGTGGCTGAGGTGGGGGTAGAACCTAGGTCTTCTAACTCCAAGTCCATGACTCTCTACTCTTCCTCATCTTATCTCCACATAGAAGGTACCTTCTTATCTGTCTGTCTACATCCTACTTCCCCTCAACTTATGACAATAGCCCCGGGAATAGCAGAACACTGCAGGAGACTGTGGTTTGGCAGATGGCTGGGCCACAACAAATGAAGCTAAGGGTGCTTGTTCAGTTTCCATAAGGGTCAGGCTGTGGTGGCCCAGGTCCACATATACAACCCCTACCTCACTGTCCTGAATAGCAGGACAAGTCCTACCCCCAGAGACAGCAGTACGATCTACATATGTGGAAGACCACAGCACTAGACCATGATCTCCTTGAAGTCAGGGAATGAATATTCTTTAAGCAGTGCCAGACACAGTGATTAACACGTTACAGGAAATGGTGCCAGATGGTTAAAGAGAAGGAAAAACAAGCCATTTGTGGACAGAGCTGGTGTAAGGGCTAGCTTTGCATTTTTTTAACCTAAGTCACCTAAGTCTCTTTTTACTCAAGTTTTTCCCACTGTTCAAATAAAGAAAATTGAAGGCCAAATAGATAGGACATTATTTATCCCCCTTGAATGTTGAAAGCTTTTTTTCTACTGCTGTTAACTGCCACTAGCCTAATTGACATGAGTATGTTGTATATGTGTTTGACCCCCCAACAATCCTGTAAGCTAATTATGGGGAGGGAAAAGCTTGATCTTTGTTATATCCCATCATGTACAACACAATGTCTGAACAAAATATGTGCCCAGAAAATAGCTATTGAATTGGAAATGACTTTGAATGTGAAGCCCTCTGACCAGCTTAAACTTGGAGGCCAGCTGTGATAAACTCCACTGTGTCTGCCTCCAAGCTACACCTCTTCTTAAGACATTTCTTCCTAGGCCATGGATATCTACTCATAGATTTGGATGGGTTTCAACAGGTCTTCAGCCCAGAACTGATGCTAGCAGCTGAAGCTACACTCATTTGAGCTGTCAATCACTATCTAATATGCTTAACCTAAGTGACATATTGATCCTAGTCACCTGGAAGTACACTTGAAAAGGGCTAGGTGGCATTTCCAAGGAGAGACAAGATACTTTCAAGTCAATTAGAAGCATCAGATGATTCAGTGCACAGGGAGGAGCCCACCTTGAAGGAGCAGTCCTTGAGAATATGAATTGGATTAAGCCCCCTCTTATACACCATATCCTTTCATAAACCCCAACACCTAAGAGATATGGGTGCCTGCCGCATTATACATGCCACAATCAAGATACCACGTGGCTTTTTGTACCAGACCTATAAAACACAAAGGGGTTGTAATTGTCAGAAGGACAAATGCAGAAAATATTTATGCACTTGGAATCCCAGTCTCAGTACCTAAAATCTCAAATTTAGAAGATGGTTGCTTTGACTTTATAAATAAAACATAATCCCTTCTGTTTGCAAAGTTCTCTGTACTTTTCAGAAACTTTAACCTCTGTTTAAATCCCAGTCATACCCACCATAACCCTATAAGAGAAACTGGACCATCATAACTATGCCCACATAAAAGATGAGGAAATTGGGGTTAAAAAAGATTTTTGATTTAGTCAAATTCACTTATCCAATTTTCAACTACAATCAGATTATACCAGGAATCTTTCCATGAGATTTCACATGGCTTTTCTTCTGAATTAAAATAAAATAAAATAAGCCTTAGGAAAGGCAAGTACTCCAGGGGACATTAGTTCTCTGTATGAAGAGTTTAAACAAATGACTGAGGGAAGGGGAAAATTCATTCATTGGATCCGCCTGTGACTTGAGCTCCAGGTTTACAGTCAGGCAGGCAGAGTTCTGCCCTGGAAAGCCAGGAGAGACACCAGAATCCTGGATAACCAAGGACAAGTCACAGCCCCAGGGATAAATTCAGGATTTACAAAGCCTGACACTTACACAGTTTGGGAATTTCTCTTTTAGAAAAGAACACAAAATTACAAATTCAAAACTCTGCATAAAAGTGAATACTCATTTAGAATAAGAAAATAAATCACAACAAATTATACATTTTTTAAAGTTGATAAATATCACATATATCAAAATTTTTTAAACACCTAATACTTTTACTAATTGCTTGGCATATCCCTGCATCACTTCTTTTTGCCTGCATTATCGAATGCACAATCACCTCTTCAGATAACGATTGTATAAGTTTCTGTAGAGAGACTAGAAAGACAATTTAGTCTTTCCTCAAGTATAACCAGTAGTCTTTTGATTACTGATAATTTAGAAAGGTTTCAGCTTCACAACTTGTAATTGTTATGTCATGTAAATTTTTAGGATTGTTGACAAATTTGGAATAGCTTCTGTAAGTTTCTCTCATTTGTGAGCTATAAGATTTAAAAGAATTTTCCACAGATTAACTTCTAAACTCTGTACATTTCAAAACTTGTTTCTTCTCTACTAAGCACATAAATCCTGCACCAGCATCACAGGGCAGCTTTATATGGTGATATGACTTCCAGCCCTACACTGTGGAGGCTGGTGAGTTGGTACAGCAGGTGGCAGAATTATTCCTGGATGCTATTCCTATACGGAGGCAGCTGGTAATAACCAGGCGTGGAAGTGATGATGACCTACATTTACCTATCTACTATGCTCAAACCAAATAGATCTCACCCCAGCTTCCCCTTAGCTGCATTCCAAAATGCCTGTGGACATTCTGATGTCTCCCCACTCAAGGTAAGACAGAGGGGAACTTGGAGTTGAAAGAGATAGCGATCTTAACCATCTGTAGTAAAGAGTCGACATATATAATTATTTGAATATACTACTAGGTTCCTTCCCAGAGCCTTGGAAGGGGCCTGTGCTAACCAGGAGCTGCAAATAGCCCTTTCGTTCATTGGTGGCTTTGCCCATCAGTAAAATGAGATTGCCAACCATTTCTACTCCTCGGGGGGATAGAAGGATTGCTCTGGACTAGAGATGAACATACAGGAACTGAACATGGGCTCTAACCGGTTGATCCAGAATTTGCGACACCTGCCACACCCATCCTCAGCTCAGAGGTGGGACAAAACACAAGATCAATTGAATACTTTGAGCTTCTTAAAGGAACAAAAAAACACAAGTCAAACAGAAAAATACAAAATGATTTTTTGACTCCCCGGAGTCTGCTATAAAGCCAGCTTCACTCTGGTACTGAAAGGCTGGTCAATGAATCCCACTGCAGCCTGGCATCATGGTTTTCACGCCCCTCCCATGCCCAGGCCTTCATGCAGATCTGAACAATTGGCCCTTCCCGCCCTCCATCCAAGCCAGGCAGCCCAGCCCCGCTTTACTCCAACAAATCTCCTACAGCTTCAATATCTGCTACTCACTTCTTCTTTAAGGGACTTAACAAAATTAACTCAATCCTCTTGGCATGGAATCCAGCTGCAGCAGGGCAGGTTTTAATGGAGTGTGTAATCACAGGATTCTTCGCCCATCATCACAGGGCTCAGCTTTCTGAGTGTGACACACACCCCTCCCACAGCCCTGTTCATCACAGTGTCAGCCGTAGCCTTGCCTTCCCTCTGCTGCTGCCACCGCTGCTGCCTTTCTGCTTGGAGTGCCGGTCATTTTGTGCAAAGTGTAGAAGGGGGAACAGTGTGGGGCGAAGAGAAACTGAAACAGGAAGGGAAGGCAGACCCAGAAAAGAAAAAGACAGAGGCAGAGACAGGGTAAAGAGAAGAAAAAGTTAGAGGAAACTATACCAAGTCCCTAAGGAAATCAGATGGAGATGTTCCTTTAACTCAGACAAAGGAAAGAGTGAGCTTATGTTTTGAAACCCGCAGGCTGTTGGCAAGAAAAATAAACCTCCCAGCAGACCCTGAATCTGATGGTAGCAAGGAAGAATGAATGGGAAGAGTGAGGACCAGCGAGTGGAGGGATTTCAGGGGAAAGCCTGGGCTTCTCCCTTGAGGATACTAGAAGAATCCTTTGAATGCAAGTGTTGTTTTACTCTGCAATAGTATGTACCAACAGACTTCAGTTACTTATTTGTCCATGTAGATTGTGTATCTGTGAATTAAACTAGCATTTAAATCTACATAGAGATCAAATGAATGAATCCCAAGTGTATTTTGGGCCTGAAGAGGTCATATAGGGAGTTTATGGCATGTCAGACCCAAGTGATTATTACTGTCATCATTATCATTAATAACATCACTTTCATTATTAATCTTTTAGATGAGAAAATCCTTCAAGAGTAGGCTTCCACTACTTCCAGTTTCCCTTCTCACCCTGTCTTCTACTTTAATGGACTCCAGGGCACAAAAGCATTGCATTTCTTCCAAGTGGGTCTCTCCTCTCTCTCTCTCACCAACTCTAAGTTTCTTCCATGTACATGATCATGTGAATTCTCATGTGGGGCAATGCAATTTAAAGTTGGAATTGCCTGAAAAACACCAGCACTGTTTGTCTGGGTACTCAGAAATGATATCCAGACCACATGCAAATGAACCATGGCCGTCTTAACTAATTTGATACACCTGGATGTGGCTCTTAGGAAAAACCTAACAGAGACACCTGCTATGAACGCTGAAAGAAGCGTCCCCTTGGTAGTTTTTCACCCCTTCTGTTTCTGCTACCAATTTTAACAAGGGGAAGTAACAAGCTGGTATAAAACAATAACTAAGAGTTGGGAAAAAAAATAGTAACCATTGAACTTCATCCACACTGTCATTGTTTTGTGCTGAGAAATTACCAGGAGGTATCAACTTACCCATCAAACCTCAAAATGCAAAACACACTATACATCCTATGACAAGCGACTTAGGGAAAATTAGTCAGAGGCACTAGTGTTTCCAGGCTCTATTTCTTATGATGAGTAGGGGGAGCCCAGTTTCTGAAGCCTGGGATGGAAGCAAGGAGTGCCAGCCTTAATTTCCCACATAGCTCCCAGCAAGTAAGCAGAGGAGGGCAGGGAGAAGCAGTTGGACCAAGCTGGCTTCTTGTTTGGAACTTTCTCTGATCATGAGCTGAGTGACAGGTCTGTGATGCTCCCACACTACAGTAAGAGAAAGCAAATTATGTTCCTTTCTTCATCTGTTTGTCCTGCACTGGAGGGCTGCTGTCAGGATCTGCTGCACTGATTTCCCAGCTGGGCCCTTTCCTTGAAGTCCCCATGACTACCTGGCTCCCACAGAGAAGTTGGTCTGTTAGGCTTAGGATGACTCAAGGCCAGCCAGTCTCAAATTTCCCAAATATTCAAGGGCAGAAGGAGGAGCAGGGATGAGAAGGAAGAAAAGGTGTAGAGTGGTGGGGGAAACTTGATAGGTAGCTTGAAGAAGCCTTTGAAATGCTAATACATTTACCCACACAGCAAACATGACTTCCCCGTGTGTACAGAATAAATATTTGAGGGACAGGGATGGGCACCATTCCCAGAACTGAAAGTAGGAAAACATGTTGGAGTGCATCTAGGCATAAATGCACTACCCTCAAGTGCCCAGGCAGCAGTCTTAAGAGGATTCCATTTGGGGTATTCGTGGGGCTCACTTTTCTATCACAATCTGTGGTCAGCGTTCAGTCAGAAAAGCAGAGCCACTAGGATATTTTGATAGACAGATACATAGACAAGCAGGCTGACTGACAGATAGCTAGATGGCCAGATGGATAGACTTAGTACACAGATTTGACTTTAAGCAATTGTACGACCTGGTTAAGCAGGCTCTGTATAGATGTTATGGCAGCTTGAAGACCACAGGACAGGCAGTCAGGAAGGTGGGGAAAGTAAGAACAAAGGAGAACCTACAGCCACGAGAACAGTCTGGAATGTCTGCCATCTCTTGTTAACTGTAACCTTGGCAATGTGGCTTTCTTGCAGGAGTCACATGGAGCCAAATGCACATATCTAGCTTAAGAGTCAAAAGAAGCTGAAAAACACAGAAGGCAGAGCAATTGCAAGCCCAATTGCTGCTTCTTGCTGATGAGGTGATTCAGCAGATGATCAACAATGTGTGTGGGCTACAAAATGGCTGCTGCTTCATGCTCACCCTCTAAATCCCACACAAGAAACTTACTTGTGGCTTACCCAAATGGGAAACATACAGGGAAGGGAATTCTGGGAAACATAGTTCACCTACCCAAGTTCACACATGACAAAGCCACCACGCTATCTAAAGCATCTCTTAGCAGTGATCAATTAGGTCAGTCACTGCCAGCCGTCTGGGTGCCAGAGCATCA
Source organism: Piliocolobus tephrosceles (assembly GCF_002776525.5). Taxonomy (NCBI): domain Eukaryota; kingdom Metazoa; phylum Chordata; class Mammalia; order Primates; family Cercopithecidae; genus Piliocolobus; species Piliocolobus tephrosceles. The sequence continues at coordinate 34,241,607 of NC_045434.1, forward strand.
TAAGCCAGAGCTCTAGACTTCCAGCACTGACCCACAATAGGATTGGAGGAAGAACGCAAAAACATATTTGGATGAGTTTGCAGAGCCACCCAAACTCTTGTTTAGGTGTGATGTCAAGGGCCAGTGATAGAGAGGGATGTCTGGCCTCACATAGCCTCCTCTCTTCTCCATCCCCAGCCCCAGGGCACTTGGGCCATGTGAAGTGACCACATACTGCCATCTTTCCAACATAGCTGGCAGATGTTGCTGTCTCCTCCTAGGCTGGAATTTGCTTATTTATCATTTAGCTCTGAATGTTGTAGAATGAGCTTCAACCCTGCTGAAGGAAGCATACAGGATGGCTCTCTTCATTCTCAGGGTTTACTTTGATCATGTGTTTCATGATGCCATCCTGAATGTGTTAGATCTCATCTGATAATGCAGTTCCTTGCAGGGACTTGCGATTAGCTGGGTTCTACCAGTGCTGTGAAAATGAAGGAAAATTGCCTGGGGTTGGATAAAGAGGAGCTAAATGTTATGGGCCCACATTGGCATGCACAGAGATTATTAAACTCCTCATTAACTGAACCAGGGCTTTGCCAGGCCCCTGGGCAGGTGGTATGGGGCTGTGAGCACGCAGATGCCTCGCACAAGATGAGTGCATCTGAAAGGGGGCAATGATGTTCAAGGGGAAAAATGGCTAATTCCTGGCATTGCCCTTAGTGAGGCTGGACTCACAAACACCTCCTTTTCCTGAGAGCCCCCTGGGAGCATCAGCCATTCCATCCTAGGGAGGCCTGTTTCCACACAACAGACATGCACCACAGGGCCGATGCTCAATCTAACTTACCAGATGGCATTGAGAAGTCACAGCTTCTGTTTTTCTTACCCTGACAAGGTTTTAGAAGGGTAGAAATGGAACACTTCTTCCAAGTGAAATAGTGTCTGTTCTGGTACTGTGGAGGCTTCAATCCAACTTGAGGGAGAGGAGGCTGCCGAGGCTCACATATGTGCATGTGCACGTGTCTGTGCCCCTGTGAACAAGGGCTGGGGCAGGGATGGATGGGAGGGGGTATGATTCCCAACAATCTATTCTCCTCTGGTGTCCTTACAACCTCAAGTGCTGAAAAATGAAAAACCCAGGTCACAGAACAGGCACAGAGCACAGTCACAACATGCATCAGATAAGAGCAAATCCAGTGTACAAGTACTTAACTCAAAATAAGTCTTCACAGCCTGGAATATCAAGAGTGTCCTCTTAATCAGGGACATCAGGGAAGTCAAGCAGCCAGAACAGAGATAGCCCCATGTTGGACTCTGTTCTTACTTATGTGATACCTTCTAGTAGCAAACCACATTATGCTGATGTAAATTATGAGTGGCTCTGCAAAACAGTCCAGGGGAGCTGGTCAAGACTATCAGGGATGCTAAAGCAAAAATAAGCTGAGGCTAGTAGAGGCTAAAAAATCGGTGATCTGTGACAGAGCAGTCAGTGAGAGGTTCAAGGGGCAGATGTTGCCCTGGAGTTGGGAGAACTGGCTTAGTCCCAACTCTGCTACATCCTAGCACTAACCAGGGCAGATCCTGAGCCTTGGTTTCTTCACCTGTGATATCAAAATAATATCTGTATCACAGGGTTTTTTCCAAATAAGAGATGAGGTATACAAACACTTTATAACTGATAGTGAAAAAAATGAAGCCAAAATTTGAATCTTTCCAATTAATATTAATAATTACTCTTCATTATGTTCATTAATTATTTGATCCTTCAAATGCTCTATTTTGTACATGAGGAAATTTAATCTCAAGAAGTTTAGAAACCTGTTCAAAGTCAATGCAGATAATAAATAGAATGGCTAAGATTTCAACTCGGGCTATTAGGCTCAAAGTCCACCTGGTCATCTTTATTCCATTCTTTCTGCCTCTCAATGTCATGATCGGCCATTCAGCCAAAAGTAGGCATTTCCCCTCTCACAGTTCTGAGTTCAGGTCTTCTAAGATCTTTAACTTTGCAGAAATACAAATAGTGTACATTTGACATTCATACCTCAATGTTGTGAAGGTTGTACTCTTGTTGCAACTCACTTAAGTCTGGATTTCCAAACTTTTGACTACTCCATACTTTAACATTCAGCTCTGGGCCCTGTATGTACCTCTAGGAAGAACAGGGTGGAGGGGTTGTTGTTTTTTAAAACATTGTTAGAAATAGGGGTCTCACTATGTTGCCCAGGCTGGTCTCCAACTCTAGGCCTTAAGTGATCCTCCCACCTCAGCCTCTCAAGTAGCTGGGATTACAGATGTGAGCCACTATGCCCAGCAGGTTCTTAATTCTTTTCTTGTTTACCTTGTACCTCCTATATCATCTTTCAGGGCTAGTCGCTAGAAACAGTGGCCCCTTAACTCTTTCTAGGACTTAATCTTGCCTTTTAGGGTATCTAATATTCTGTTTCTTCCAACGTCAGATAAATGTATTATGGGTCTTGCAGCCTTTCTGTATGGACCAGCAAAAATAATTATAGTCTTTGCACTTAAGTTGACCCCACTACAAGAAATATTATTCTTTCATGTTGATAATCTATGTCCTTATGCACCAAGCTCAAGCCACTACGACGAAAGCTGATCCCTGCACTGGTCAGAACAGGAGAGGGATGTAGCCAGATTTTGGCATCATTAAACTGGTCAACCAGCTGCAAGACATTACCAGCTGCCATGTTAATCATTAATGAGGCAGACAGTGCCTGTTGCCTGTGTAGTGAACCAAACATTATGACTTGGGTTTTCATTTAAAATTAACTCACTGAATGAAGAATCAGCCTCTAGCTTGTGAGAGACAGAGCAGTTGGCACAAAGAGGGGACTGGCAGGCCAGAAGCACAAAGGGAACATAAAGTCCCTCACTGGTATCATCCAACTGTTTGTATGCAGGCCATGACTTTTAATTCAACTCCACGTCTGTGTTCCCAAGCAGAATCTGTGTGGTACCACTCCTTCCTACTGTAGCCTGTGCTAATGCCTCTCCAAATTACCCCAGCTATGTCTTGAAATCTCAGAAAAATGAGAATATTGTCCTACTTTTTATGCGTGGATTGTATTTTCTTATTCAAGAAAGGCAAATGCAACTTTTTAACCTTTATGATGTTTACTTAAAAATTAATAAAATTTTTTATTACTTTAAGGTAGAGAGAATAATATAATGAAATGAACCTGATGAACCCACCATTTTCCTTCAGGCATCATCAACATTTTACCAATCTTGTTTCATCTATCTCCTCAAATGTATTGCTTATTTTTCCCAGAATATTTTAAAGCAAAACCAAGACATTATGCCACTCTTCCCCCAAATTTTCTTATAGAATTCTCTAATTGATAATTACATTACCTACATTTTATTTATCTATGCATATATAACTCCTACACCATTATGAACCTCAACAAAAATTAACAAGTGTTTATTAATACCCCAAATAATGAAAACATATTCAAATCTCCTTGATTGTCTCAAACATGTCATTTTAGAATTGGTTGTTCTATTCAGGATCTAAGTAAGACTTACACATTGCATTCATTGCATTTGGTTGTTGGGTTTTATAACACTTCTCCCTTCCTTTCCCCACTTCTACCCTATTTCCCAGCCCAGTTAGTAAAAGTGGGTCCTTTGTTCTCTCGAATATTCTATATTCTGAATTTGGCTGATTTTTCCCTTATAGTGTTATTTAATGGGTTCTTCCATTTAATGGGTATTCCATCCAAAGCTGATGGAATCTGGATTTGACTTGTAACTTGCTTTAAACAAGACAATGCATCAGAAATTATGTTCTAGAGCTTATGAGTTCAGATCTTAAGAGGAGTTGCAGCTTCCATTTCTTCCCTCTTGGAAGCTAGGCAACATATATCAAAAACCCAATTACTCTGAGACTATCATTTTCTGAGAAGAGTAAAGTTAGAAACTGGAGAGTCCCCACAGAATGAATGAAAAATGATTGGTCAGCCCCCAACTCTTCTGGCAAACTGAATTAATGAAAGCACTACAATTTTGAGCACCAAAAAATGTGAGTAAAGAAGGCATCTTGGCTATTTGAGACCTAGCATACAGCACATGGAGCAGAACTGTCCAGCTAAACCCAGCTCAGATTGCAGAATAATGAGAAAAAGATTGAATTCTTATTACTTAAAATCCCTCTTTGTGGCATCTCATTATGCAGCAACGGGTAAATGAAACACTGGTTGAAGGAACTCTTCATTTCTCTTATTCTTTTTTATTTCTATCATGCCCACTTGGTTCTTTTTTATAGATTTCATTTCTCCTTGACGTTCTCCATGTATTCATGAATTTTGTTCATCTTTTGTATTAGATCCTTTAATATATTTATCATAGTCGTTTTAAAGTTTTTTTGTCAGATAATTTAAACCTTTTGGCCATCTGAGGGTCTGTTTCTATAAACTCTTTTACTCTTGATTGCATGTCCCGTGTTCTTGCTTCTTTACATATCTTATAATTTTTTACTATGCCAGACACTGTGTGAGAAAAAGAGGGGGATATTTCTATTTAAAAGTAGATCCTTCCCAAATATCATGCATATTTTCCCTGTCAAGCCACTAAGGGGCTGTTTCCATCTAATCTATATTGAGGTGGGCATTGTTGCAGCTTTAACTAGATTTAGATTCCTTTGGACTTAGATATTTTGTGGACAGGATTAGAACTCTTTCTTTAAAATAACTTGGGGTCTGAGCACCAGGGAGACTCAGGATCTTTTTATACTTTGCATCACTGTCACCAACTTCCTGAACCATAAGAGAGCTCTTCTCTACAGTGTGACGACCAGATTTCAGATCACAGAGGATTACCTTTTCTCTCTAATCCCACTTGTAATTTTCTGTACCTCAAGAGATTTCTCTTCACCCTGCCATCCTGTCTCATTTTAAAAAGATGCAGCAATGGATTCAGTAAAGACCTAAGGTGTCTAGAAGGGATTTTGCTTTACCTTTACTGCTCTTCCTCCAGCCTTCAGAGAGCATCTTCAGTGCATTTGGTGAAGAACCAGTGTACCTTAGAGAGATTTCTATAAATTCTTCTGTCCTGATGCTAGCCTTCAATGAGATATTGCCTTACCCCCAGGGAAGGTACTATGCATCTAGTTGGAACATTTGTTCAGCTCACCTGCTCTCTCCCAGCCTTTATTAGGTGACTATATTGCACTTGAAGAAGGTTCCTGCTTTTGATTTAGGGAAAACCATATGCTTCTTGGGGGAATTTCTCTCCACTTTCTTGCTCTGTCCTCACCTTTGACATCCTCTCCCTGTGTATGTAGTAAAAACCCAAGATGGAATCCGCAGGTGGTACTGATACGTTCTGTGACTAAGGATACTATCACATAAGCCCCATGTGATGATCAAAATTCATGAAAAGTTAGCTCAGTTTCTCTTTATCCCTGTTTGCAATAAATTCCTCCCTTTCCCACCATTGTTCCAGTGATAAACACAGCCAAATCCTTCTTTTTTTAATATAGCTCATTTAGGTTTCTTTGCATCTTCAGCTCTTAAATGGGTTTTTTAAATGATTTTTTTTTACATCTTGCCCATTTTGCTCTTGTTGCTAAGGTGGTAAATTAAAAAAGGAAACTGTATCAGGAAGTGATATTTTCAGTTTGCTATTGACTTAGTGAGTTTTTCTTCTATGAACCTCAGTTTCTCCATTTGTAAAACAGCTGCCACCTAACACTCAAAAGAGTGTAAAGATTAAATAGTACACAGTAGTAAAAGACTTCAAGAGGAGGAAGAAGTTCAAATGCCTGTTTTAATCTGGACACAGCCCACCTGTCTGCTTTATCTCCCTCATTCTCTCTACTTTCTGGCTCCAATTTTCATTTGGTCAGTTTCTCAAGGGTGTCATCCTCTCTAGTCTTTGCACATGCTGCTCCCTTTGCCAAGAACATCTGCTTCTTTTTCATTCTCTTTGCCTTGCAAATTCTTACATAATATTTCTTCCAGGAAACCTTTCCTGACCTCCACGCCTCCAATTAAGTGCTTCCCAATCATAGTGTCAGAAGCAGTTGAACCAGAGCAACTCCATTTTTGAGTGAGGGCTGGGAAAATGAGACTGAGACTTGCTGGGCTGCATTCTCAGAAGTGTAGGCATTCCTAGCCTCTAGATGTTTACAGTTAGGGGAACAAATTAATAATGTTTACTAAACACACCCAGACTTGGGAATTTCCAGATATCCCAACACCTGGAGAACAAAGGCATTCTTAATTTTGCTTTAAAGATAATAATATCGATTCTCGCAAAATATAGTAATTAAGAAAATTAATCCTTTATCGCAAACCCTTATAGCAGAGCACATCTCCCCATATATACAAGCATTGTACCTAGGGTGGATGCGTTCCTCCTCTTACTTTTGGAACCTCCTACTCTGTGGAGTAGCTGTGCTTTCACCACTTTACTTTCTTAATAAACTTACTTTTACTTTGCATGACAGACCTGCCCTGAATTCGTTCTTGCATGAGATCCAAGAACCCTCTCTTGGGGTCTGGATTGGGACCCCTTTCCTGCGTCATATTTCTGGCAACCAGAAAGGGTCTATAGTGCAGAAACCCACTGGACTATAAATTCTCTGAAAGCGGGAACTATTCATGTCTTTTGAGCTGCATCACAGCATATAACAGAATCTACAGAGAGGTGACATAAGAATTTTTTCATCAATAAGTGAGTGATTGCATGAGTGAATCACTCTAAATAGTGTTATTTCTTCATTTAGAAAATATTATCATACATATCTTAGGTATATAGCATGATACTAGGCGTTCTTGAAACAACAATGCATATCTATTACATATAGCTCCCATCCTCAAAGAACTAAAGTCTAGCCGGAAAGAAGAGGGAAACTTGTAAGAAAAGCTAAATAGCACTGCAAACATTCAATAAAAATAAGATGGTCATATGAAAGAGAAAATAATTTCAATCAAGAAAGATAGGATCAACTATTTTAACAGTACCAATGTTACTGATAGGATAAAGCACATAAAATGTAAGAATAAGCCTTTCTGTTTCACAATTAACAGTGAACTCTGAGAGAGAAACTTTAGAATTTGGTGACAACAGAAGCCAGACTGCAGGGTATTCAAAGTGAAACAGTGGTGAGGAAGCCCAGGATATGGAGTCCATGGGTGGAGTCCACATATTCAAAAAGTTTGGCAAGGAGAAAACAGAGGGTCATTCTTTTGGAGACAATAGATCAAGCTGATTTAAAAGTAGATGGGAAGAATCTCACAGAGAGGGAGAGAGATTCAAAATGGCGAGGAAAAGCAGAACGCCTTTCATTATCTTGAAAGAGGAGATAGGAACCAACTCTAACTATTGGGTCCAGGAGCGAGTTTCAGGAAGGGTAACTACTCTAAGATAGAGGAGAATGAAGGTAGAAACTTTGAAGGAGCAGGCAGTGAACAAAAATCTTCCAGGTGACTTCCACAGGCTCAGAAAAGCACAAAGCAAGACCATTTGCTGAGAGGTCAAGAGGACTGCTAAGGTTAAAAAAAAAAAAAAAAAAAGAAAAGAAAAGAAAAGAAAACTTAAGGAGAGTGGAGAAGCTTTAGAGGAAGTGTCCTTGCTTAGAACATGGTCTATGTCAGATGACTTTGTATTCTGAGTAGATATATGAGGGGCACCTGATATAAAATCGTCCACTGTGATGCAGCTGGTTTCTCCCAGGCAGGCTGATGAAGAACACTTACAGCGAAGGCACAGGCATGTTCAAGTGCATCTGAGGATAGAGCAGTGGGAGAAAGAAGGAAAAATGAAACCCAGGGGAGTGTTGAGTCAGATTTCAGGGGACATGAGAGAAATGCTGAGCACTCAATCAAAGAAGCAGAGACCAGGATGAGTAGTGAAGCCTGGAACAGAAGCTAAGGAACAAACACAAAATGGAGACAGGAATCAGAGGTCTAACCCAGTGCAGTTCACTGGCCATTGCACAACATCCAAGACTATTTTGTTATATTCTTACTGAGCTGTTCACAATTGCAGCCAATTTCTTCCCACAGCATTTTAAGGTATGGCTGGCTTTTGGCATCAATAGACAAGTAGGTGTCACCTTAGAACTGTGTAACAGCCAGTGGAACTCAAAGTCAGTATCAGGACTCTAACACAAGATAGGCTTCCAGTCCTGAAGAGGTGTTACCAAAGCAGGACTGGTACAGAGGGAACAAGTCAAAATCTTACACCAGAGTTGAGGTTCAGCCTGAAGAGTAGTTCTTGATTCTTGAGGGAAAAAATAGAGTAGGCCATTTATTAGGACAGACAGGTAACTGGGACTTAAGAATATGACAAATCTTGAGCCTCTGTTCTAGTTAGTCACAGAGGTCAGATTACATTAATTGCTTCTACCACATCAGCATGAGCTCTGGAAATTCCAAAAGGACTGAAAAAGCAACAACGTCCAGGCTCTAGGCAAGATCCAGATAGATTTGGATGAGGAATCCCAGGGCAGTTTTTTGGCCAGAGTGAAGTCACATAAGACTCCTGAACTGGGCCTAGAGTGAAACTAATCAAAACAGCAAATAGAAATGAAGACTGCTGACCAGTAGGTTGATACCAAGACATTTCTGAAAAGAGAGGCATAGGCTATGACAGTGAAAGAAAGGAAAAGCAGCAGGTTTTAAAAATTGATAGAATGAGTGAGAGTAGAAAGGGAGGTAAAGGCATTGACATGGTCAAGGGTCTGTAACCTAGGAGCAGGCTGTGAGGATGTCTTGGGGGGATTGGGGAGTAAGCCAGGGGAGGTATGCTCACTGAGAGCCAGAACAGCATGCTTTAAGATGGGATCATTGTTATCATCCATAGGCATTCTCTGCCCCCAATTCTCAAGGTCTATGCCCAGCCTAGGGAGCCAGGAAGGCCTCAATAGGGGAGGATGGTGTAGAGATCAAAAGGAACAAAAGACTTGGCACGAGGAAAATTTACACAAATTGATGGGGTGATCCAGAGGTAACAATTAAAATGTGCATTAGAAAATTGCTAATTTTTTGCTGTCAAGCATCCATCCTCTTTCCTTATGAAGCAATACCCTTCCACCTGTGTGATGTGGTCTTGGACATGGGTGATTCCAAGTATCTCCCTTCTACTACCATCTTCCATTACAGAAGCTGACAGGAGCCAGATCCTGGTTCCTCCCATATCTTGCCATCCTAGAAAGTGGGCATTGGGCCCTAAGCTAAGCCACTCAGATTCCAGAGCTTTGAATACTGAAAACATAGAATAAGGATGTGGGAACTAGTGGAGGCTGCAGTGGGAGTAAGAGGACCCTCGATTCCTTCTCATTTTCTAAGCCTGGGTCTGATATTCTCATTGATTCTCTGAGCTCTTCAGATCCTTCTAGTGTATGCCCTTTCTGCCTAAAATTGTCAGAGACTGTTTCTATTGCTTGCATTCAAAATCTCTGACTGATGCACATTGTATGACGGATGGTCAGAGGATGAGAGCAAATGTAGGGTGCCCACAAGGGCAATATTCAACCAACCTTAAAATAGAGATCAGACTAAAAGTCAAGAACCCGGAGAAAGATGTTATTATTGGTAGGGGTGGAATGAGGAGACAAAACGTAGAAAGTTGTGGGCATCAACAGGTGTTGGAGAGAGGAAGACAACACATATATTGGCAGTAGTTTTGAAAAGGATAAGGGGCTACTAGCTACCCAGAGCTTACTGTCTAGCAGACAAAAGACCGCTGCATAAACAATCATCATCAAATATGATAAATGCTATACTTAAGAATACGAGCTTTGCAGTCAAATTATCTACATTCAAATCCCAACCCTTATGAGTTACATAAATTTTCTGCACCTAAGTTCCCTTAATTTTAAAATAAGGTAATAATTTATACATGGAAAACAATTACAGTAGTGCAGAAAAACTAATACATACTAAAAACATTATATGTGTCCTTTTATAGAGAATAGAGAATGTTCTGGGGAAGCATAAAACCATTCACTTAACCTGGTCTTAGAATAGGGGCAGAAGTGGTTAGAACAAAAGTGATAGTTAAGTTGAGACCTGAAAGATGAGTAATCATAATAAAAATAGTAATAATTATTCATATTTATTGCGATCTTTTCATGGGCTAGGAATATTATCTCCCTTATTCCTCACAAAAGCCCTGTAAGGTAGACACCAAAATTATTCCTATTTTATGGATGAAAGAACACAAGACTCAGAAAAGTTAAGTTCCTAGGCCAGAGTCACTGCTAACTGGACAGTAGGTAAAAGAGGGGTGGTAGACAGGCAGATGCATCAGCATATTCAAGACCCCTTAAAATAAATTTCTGATCTGGAGTCACGGGAAATCTCTCATTGCCCAGACCCTGCCTTATTGAAGGTTATTTTCCTGACTATACACACCCTCAGTCTTATAAGACATTCAGAGGCCATAACTCATTCGATGAAATTTTTTTTTGCACTCCACTTTTCAAAAGCTTTTTTTCATAATTGAAGAGTAACTGCTATCGTTATTGATCATGACAAAATTAACATATTTTTCTCAATTAGATTCATATCAGAGCACCTCTCAAAGCTGGCTCTCAAAGAATCTGCTCACTTTATGCCTGCTCCTGAAGGGAATAAGGAAAAAAAATGTGCTACATGCCCTCCCTTCTGTTCAAAGAGAGGCCACATTTGTCCTGCTCACTAATCAAAGAAATGTGCTACCATCTTGCCCAATTTGAGCCCTGACTTCATTACTAAAATGCAGTCTCTGCTGAGGTAAGTGACTGGGGCAGCTGTTCAACATATGCCTAGCAACACTGAATAGCCCCGTTAGTCCAGCCAGTGAGGGATGCTTTATCCCTTCGAAGCTGAAGGGGAAATTGTAAGTAAGCATAAAGTAATTACCCACTTGGAACCTGTCCAGGCTATGTTCAACGCAATTGAAAGCTTCTGTCCTTGATGCCAACCTTCCCCAGCCTAGGGAGGTCAGAGAACTTGGAATATTTTCACCACTCTATGCTTCAGAGACCTGATCTGCTTTGAAGATCTGTCTGAAATTCACTGAGGTCACCAAGGGGAGGGATTACCACCTTCCCAGCCAAAGAACATCCCATCTCATGAGAGCTAATATCATTTCAAATGCTCTTTGGTTCATATTAAATATTACCGCTTTTTCTCTTCCTGCATGTAAAGGTGTACAGAGTGTCTTCCATAGATATTATCCCATTTGAGCAGCACAGCAACCATGCCAGGGAAACAGAATATGTGTTACTATTCCCAGTTCGTAGACAATGAAACCTGATGTTAGAGAGAATAATTGATTGGATGGGGATGGAGTTGTGGTTTCTAAGTCCTGTCATCTAGACAGTTGGTGTCCTTTCATCTTCCCCCACTTTACCTCTAATTCCAGGATTTCCAACCAATCCTCATTTGGGACATCCAGTTCTCTTTCAATTCCCTTAAAGGTCTTCAGGAAATTGCTGAAAATGTTATTTTCAAGGCAAAAATCACATGAAATAAGGTTTTTAAAGACATATATTTAGGCTTCTGAGTTTTATGGAGATCATGACCTAGAATCTGTTGACCCTTTCATGAAATTTAAGAATATAAGAAGCAGAAGGGAAATATGTATTTCTAAAGCTAATAGAAAGCATGTGAATCTCTTGGCAGAAACTGAAACCTGTCAATGCAGATGCTTGCTGGAGTGAGGAGCTGCTGAATGCAGGTGCACCTGACTAGGAACTTTTGGAAGGCCACCACGAAAGCATATGGTCACGCAGTGTACATTAGGAAAGGCATCCCTACCTCCAGATAGGTGAAACCTCACACCAGGGTGCACTGCTTGGGAATGGAGGTGAATGGCAGTGCCTGTTCCCCACTCCCCTCGCTCATGAGTAGAGACCATCTGCACAGTTATGAGTGGTGGGCCTGGTCCTTCAGTATCCTGACCCCAGCACACTCCTCCTGCAAACTGTCACTCCTGGGGGAATTACAATGTGTGAAGACTGCCTCATCCTAGTGTTCTTTCTCCCCAATATTTTAATTTAAAGGAGAAACCCTGACCAGAGGAATTGACCAGGGGACAGGTAGGGAAAGGGAATGATACAAAGTGTTTTTATGTTGCCTTTGTCTCTATGCTCTGGTGCTCAGTGCTTCTCATTGTTTTAAAAATCTAAAGAAATAGAGACTAGAATCTGAAATTTGGCCTTTCCTAGCAAACATTACCAGACAGAGTAGCTGATACCCACAAAAGAACATGAGCTTACAAACCCAAATAAAACTAAAGTCTAGTAAAGGAAGACAAAAACAGAATATCATACACCATCTGAAGGAGAACCATTTGGACAGATAAAATGGAAAAGGAATATGACATCAGTATGGTAACTATGCTTAAGGAGACATGGGAAGATACTAGCAAAATAAAACAAGAATAAGAAATCTTAGAAAGAAGTAAGTGAAATATTAGATGTCAAAAATGTAGAGTTGAAATAAAGAACACAATACATGGGATAAATAACAGGATGGAATAGAGCTAAAGAAGGATTTAGTGAATTGGAAGATCAGAATAAGAAACTCTTCCTAAAAGTGGCTGGAAAGAATACAGAGATAGAAAATATAATTCGAGAAAAATTTACAAGCTAAGTGATTTGGAGGATAAAAGTAGAAGCACTGGCATCCAGTTAAAAGGATCTCTGAAGGAATAGGATGGAGAAGAGAAAAGGAGAAAATATTTAAAGAAATAGTGAAGATAAATATTCTAGAATTAATGAATGATAGACTATTTCAGAATGAAAAGTCTCTTAGAGACCAAGTAGGGGAGATAAGGAAAACTCCACACTGATCAACATTATAATAAAATTTTAAAATATGAAAGAAAAGAAAAAATACTTAAAGCAGGAATACAGTCCATTTTGAGGGGAAAAGAGTCCCCTGTGAAGTAATGAGAGTCAGGCTATCACTAGAATATTCAAGAACACTAAAAACAAGATGATAATGGAAAAATGTTTAAAAGATAATGAAGTGTAATTTTAAAATATTGAAGGAAAAATTATTTCAAACATAGAAGTTGAGTATCATTCAAATATGAGGATATAATAAAAACATGTTGAACTAAACAAGGTGTCAAGAGGTTTGACATGCAAAAATCCACACTAAAAACACTCTTGAAGGATATATTCAAATAAGAATAAAAGCAGAGGTGCTGCAAGAGATTGGCAAAATAAAAGGAGTTACATCTCTTGGGAAAGTTTATTGTTCATTGTTCAAGTTGGTTCCTTGAAGAGATTAGCAAGAGAAAGAGACCTCTGGCAAAACTGATCATAGAAAACATACAAATACATAAAATATAGGGGGAGGAGAAACAAATTATGAAATCAACAAAGATTCAAAAGAGAATACTGTGAATGACTGCATATTAATAACTTTGAGGCCTAGAAGACCTAAGAATAGAAAATGTCAAGTGCCAAAATGTGAAGAAACTGAGAGCATGGCCAGTAGACACTTTTAAAAAGAAAAATCTGAGTTAAAGATCTCCCATTCAAAAAAATCTATAACTCTCATATTCAGATGGTTTTAGAGATGAATTCTGCCAAATTCCAAGGATTAGCTATTTCCTAAACTATATAAAATTTCCAAGAGACTAGAAAAACAAGAACCACCAGGTTAATTTCATGAGGCAACAATAATAAATATTTTCTTTAAAGCCAAGTAAAAACAATATAAGAAATTAAAATTACAGGCCCACATCATGTTAAATGAGATGAAAAATTCTATATAAAGTTTCAGCCAAGTGATTAAATATAAATGCATCATAATGATACAGTGATTAAGTGATTTTAAAGATCTTATCTTTGAGAGATACATAATGAAGTTTTTCTTGATGAAATGATAAAATGTCTGGAATTTCTTTCAAATGATTCAGTCTGGGAGGATGTGAAGAAGGAGCAATAGGTGAAACAAGATGGGCCAGAAGTTAATAATTGTTAAAGTTAGGTGTTAGACACATAGGAGATAATCGTGTTATTCTCTGTACTTTTTATTTAATTTTGCATAAGAAAAAGTGAAGTAAATGATTATGTGTAGGTTATTTTGGTATTTTTAAAATGGATTCAAAAATTAGAGAAATTTACAAATGAAATTTATGACAGTAATCAAAGATACAATTCTTTCAATTGATGCAAAAACAGTATTTGACAAATCACCCCTAATTTATGGTGATTTTTAAAAACATATTTATGAAAGCAGGAATACAGTAGTCAATTTTTCTTTTTAAAGGTAATATAACAAAAACCTATAGCAACACTGTATTTAATGAAGAATTTCAGGTGCTTTCCCTATAAAATTGGGAGCAAGAAAAGGAAATCATCATTAGCACTACTCCTACTTAACATGGTACTGGAGGTCATGGCCAAAACTATAAGGAAAGAAAGGAAGACATAAGAGAAATAATGTTTTCCAAGAAAGAGATAAAACTATCATTATTTGCAGCCAGATGAAAAAGAAAATTCAGCAAGTTTGGAAGATACAAGATCAATTTGTAAAAGTCAATAGGATTTTAGTATCATAAAGATGTCATTTCTCCCCCAAATTAATTTATAACTTCAATACAATCTCATTTAAAATATCAGTTAGAATTTAGAGGAATTCAATAAACTCATTTGAAAGTTTTATACAGAAGAGTAAAGATCTACTTAAAAATAGTAGTAAATTCATAGCAATGAAAGCAAGGTGATACCGGCACAAGAACAAAATATGGACCATGGAACAGCATTGTCCCATTGAGAACAGCCATAGTTCAGAAAGGGAGCCGTGTATGTATGAGGATTTAATGTAGGATAATGATGGCACCCCATATCAAAGTGGAAACAATTGTTATTTAGGGAGTAGGGCTGGGGGAAACTAGCTCATTACATGAAGAAAAGTAAAACTGGGTATCTATTTAATGCCTCATACAAAGCTGAAAAGTAGATGGATTAAAGAGCTAAACATAAAAGGTATTTTTATAAAGTTGAGCAGAAAAAACTGTAGGAGAATTATCTATGTGCCTAGCTGTGAAGACAGACTTCTTAAAAATCATCTGGCATATACAAGAAATTCCTAAAAGTCAACATTTTTTTAAAAAAATACAGAAACATCAGTTTGCAAATCAGCAAAGAATAGGAACATGCAATTCACAGAAAAGGAAACCTAAATGGCTATGAAATATATGAAGAAATGTTCAAAATTATTAGTAATCACAGGATTGTAAATTAAAGCAATAATGAGACATCACTTTACATCAATTCAAGTGGCAAGAATTAGAAAGCTGGTTAAAGCAAGGTATTAGTGATGACATGGAATTATACAAACCCTTGAGCACTGGGCAGAAATACTGACCTGAAGTATGACTTCAGATAGTGAGCAGTTGGAGATCATCCAGGGGGCCATAAATGAAAGAGTGAATAGGCAATCTATGGCGAAAAACCATCAATGTGATATTCATTAAGGAGTTAATATCATTAATGTGATATTTTCCTAAATGAAAGGAATTAGTTAAAAGCAAGAGGCTATGTGTACACATAACATGGATATATCTGAAAACACAGTGCTGATAAGTACATAATAGAGTACAAATTATGTAAGTTGAATATATATATATTATATATATATACAAAATAATAATTTACTTTTTAAGATAATACATCCAAACAAGAGGATGCACATTTGACATTAGAATGGTTGCATATAGGAACAAGGAAGGAAATGGAACAAAAGAGAATGACTGGATGAGTAGCCAATCTTACAAGGACCAATGGGAAGAACATATCATTAACTGAGGGGTATAAGTAACTCAACATTCATCAACAGATTTCAAAAATAAAGAAGTAAGAATTGCTGCACCCATTAACTGGTCATTTACATTAGGTTTATCTCCTAATGCTATCCCTCCCCGCCCCCCTCCCCACAACAGGCCCCGTGTGTGATGTTCCCCTTCCTGTGTCCAAGTGTTCTCATTGTTCAACTCCCACCTATGAGTGAGAACATGCGGTGTTTGGTTTTCTGTTCTTGCGATAGTTTGCTGAGAATGATGGTTTCCAGTTGCATCCACATCCCTACAAAGGACATGAACTCATCCTTTTTTATGATGAGTTAATGGGTACAGCACACCAACATGGCACATGTATACATAAGTAACAAAACTGCCCGTTGTGCACATGTACCCTAGAACATAAAGTATAATTTAAAAAAAAAAAGAAAAAAAGAACTTAGAACTAGCATTTGACACTGCAATCTTACCCAAAGGAAAATAAATCATTCTACAAAAAAGAAAAAAAAAAAGAACGAGAGAAGAATTGCATATTTGCAGCCGGGCATGGTAGTTCACACCTGTAATTCCATCACTTTGGGAGGCTGATCACCTGAGGTCAGGAGTTTGAGACCAGCCTGGCAAACATGATGAAACCTGTCTCTACTGAAAATACAAAAAATTAGCTGGACATGGTGGCACATGCCTGTAATCCCAGCTACTCTGGAGGCTGAGGCAGGAGAATCTCTTGAACCCAGGAGACGGAGCTTGCAGTGAGCTGAGATTGTGCCACTGCACTCCAACCTGGGCAACAAGAGTGAAACTCCATCTTAGAAAAAAACAAAGGCAATTGCATTTGTGCATGTGTCATATGGCATTCTTAGGCGAGATAAACAATGAGGAGATGAAGCAGGACAGTTAAACATACAAGGCAAAACCATCTATGTATTACAAATAATCAAAGTTTGAAAACTCTGGCTTTGATTAATGGTTCACATAGTTGTTTGGTCTCTGGACCACTTTCTGCATCAAGGCTAGAGACCCTGAGAAGCACCAACCCTCCCCTGCTTATTCTGACTCCTCTAAACCCTTTCTGAGATCCTGGGAAGGTAATCACAGCTTTTGACGAGAGACTAATGAAGACTGACATAGTAAATGATAATTCATGCCAGGGACAACATTATAAACACCTTCCATGGCCCCAAAATATTTCTTACTTTAACTCTAAACAACAAAATAAAGGTTGGAAATCCTAAAGTCTAAAGGAGGTAAAAAAGTAAAAACTTTAATTTACAATCAAATTTGTGACACCAATGACTATTGCAATATCAAAAGAGCCTGACTCTTAGGTTTGGAGTCCAACTTTTCCAGGGCTCTTCTTCCTCTTTCTCCTCTTCTGTCTTGCCATAACTCATTCAGAAAACCAGGCAGGCAGCAAAAATTATATAACTGGGTTTTGCCTATTAAGAGCTTCCAGTGGACTCATGCATTGCCAGGGTTTTATAAGAGCTTGAAGAAGTGTTAGCTTTACCTCTGCAAAGGCTGAGATTCTGGCATTGACCTTTTCCTCCAGCTGTCTCCTCTTCTTAAAAGAAACCTTCCTATCCTTGCTGAGCCCATCTAAATCCACGCTTCACTATGCCCCAAACTTCTCTGTGACCCACAAGTCTGACCTAAGTAGAAAACATCTATGGGTCCATTTGTCCTCTGGCTTGCAGCTGAGTTTAGCCAATCAGCAACACTGGCAAAAGAGCAGAGGAAAGGAGGAATTTCTCCAGTTCCCTTCCTGAAAGGTAGCTGTGGGCTGGCTGTGTTTCCAAAGATCTTAACTAGTAAAACTCTCCAGAAGACCTATTTGTCCCAGGGTTTCAGGAACCACTTGGTCTCCCCACCCCCTTTAGACCTGTGGGTGGTAGTGGAGCCCCACCTTCACCAGCTCCAGAGTCCTGCCGTCACATATGGTTCTCCTACACCCATAACTTTGAAAATAGTACCTTGAATAAAAATCTTCTCAAGTTATCCTAATCTGATTTTGCCATCTGTTTCCAACTACAACCCTTCCTGAGGCACCCAACCTGTTCCATATTTGGCAAAGGGGTTAGAAACAAGTTAATCTTTCTTTAATGTCCTTTTTAGGGCCTCTGTGAACACTGAGAGTTTCAAATTTTGATAAACTCAGATTGGAGTTCAGGAACCACAGTTATATACAAGGCTGTTTCAGGGCCCTGATCTGGGATCACCCAGAATTTGCCAGGAGTACCTTTGAGAATAACAGATGAAAGCATTCTTCAATTTGTTCCCAGAGGTATCATCATCTCCCAAGGAGACATTTTACCCAAGACTACCCTGTGTTTTTATAGATTTCATTACAATTGTAACAGTTTTATGTTTCACTGTTAAGAGTTGAATAAAACTTTACCCATAAAAAGTAAATCATTGCAAATCCCTAGACAAATGGAATGGTCTTAGCATCATAATATTAATTTATATGGCATATGTAGTATAACTTTCATCTGCAGAGCATCTCAGATTAAAATGACTTACAGGATTAAAGAGTAGTTGGGGCAGGCTGAGAAAGAGGCAGTCTAAAAGACAAATGCACCAAATGGATATTGATAAGCTTAACGCGGGCATCACTTCACCACACTACTAGGCGCCAGACACCTCAGAGGTGAAATACCATGGCTATTAACTGCTAGAGCAGTGTCTCAATTTAAGAAAGAGGATAAAGAAAAATAGCCTGCTCACACAGTGCACAAGGGTATTTTAGAAGGCACAGTACAATGAATATAATTAGAATCACTTGGGAGAACTATGGAGTTTCACCTCGTGCACTTTAGCCTTGTCTCCCTAACTATGCTATTTCTTAAAAGCAAGATGTGGGTGTTATTTTTTAAGATATCCTCTTTTCACCGTTACAACTCAAAGACACACATTCATAGTATAGATACACATATGAGGCAGCTTTCAAGGGTACCTGCCAGCCAGGTACCCTTCAGTCAATGAACGTGTCCTACTGTGTTTCCAGCACTGTGCTAAGCACTGAGAAATTAACAGTAAATAAAACAAAGTCCCTGCTCTCGTGAAGCTTACATTCTAGTTGTTTCTTGTCTAGTTGTTGTTGTCTAGTTGTTTGTTGTCATAGCGTCTGTAAGGGAGACATAGATAGCAAATAGGCAGATACATGAGATAGCAGGTAATAAAAGATTTAAGGGGGAAAAGTTGAGCCAGCTGAGAGTACTGGAGGGTGCTGTTTTAGGAAATCTGACAGAGAAGCCAGCAGCTAGCAAAGGTAAATCAAATGAGGCCCCCTATGTCAAGAAACATATTCACAGTTCTTAATACTGTTTTATCTACTGTACACCCACTGCATACAGTAGATGCTAATTAAACAATTTAGACTGGGTGGCCACTAAGTAGACTAGACTTCAGCCTCTCCTAAAATGCCTCCTGCTTCTTCCAAAGGCAGTCCAGTACCTATGATGTCCTGGAGATAACAATGTGTTTCCAGCACCATCTCCCATGAGCATGATTTTATACATTCTTTTGATCGTGAGATGCAATGACAAATATAGCTCTGTAGCAAGGGATCAAGAGGAAGGTAAGTGACAGGTACCAAGTGAGTCCCACAGGCTATAAACCTGTCACCAAGGAAATAAGGATGGTAAGAGTTTATATCTGCAAAGCCCTAGCCTCCAAGGAAATCCTGGTTCTCTTTTCAGTCTGGCTTCTAAAGTAATTAAACATCAAGACATCCCTTCGCAGTGCAAGGTAGCTGTCCTTGGCTTCATTTCATAGATGGCAAAACTGAGGTCCTGAGACACTAATTAACTGCCCTATCTAAGGATAAATAATGACTAGCAGGGGCAAAAACATGTGGTGGAGGCAATTGGTACCTTACTAAAAGGGACACATGTACGCGCGCGCACACACACACACACACACAGTCTACTGCAGGGAACACTGGCCGTCAGGGACTTCTACCTGAGCTGTATAGAGTGATCAAACATACCTGATCAGTGTTTCCCTCTCCCGTTCACTATCTTTATAAGGATTTTCCAGAGATTATTAATGCAGTTTGAGAAATGGTATGTCATGGTTGAGGGAGCATAGGCCATTCAAATGTGAACATGCATTTTACAAGAGCACAGAGAAACTATGTATATAAAGCATATTTGAGGAGTTGCCTAAGGGGATACAGGAAGGTTGGCTGAGCCTGAGTAATGTAAACAGAAGGGAATAAATAAGTAAATAAAAACAAAAAAGGGGGGGCTTGATTTGCGTCAATGGAATGGTGATAATGTATATGACTAACACAATCCTTTGCCACTGAGATAAAAATTAAATGAACAAACACCATATGTATGGGAGTTGAACAGATCAATTTTGAATATTGACCCAGTGGCTCACTTTCAAGTTCCTCAACTTCATTGAACCCTGGTATTCTAGAGTGAGAAACAGGATTAATAATATCAATAGTCAATATCATTTGTTTTCAAAATTATCAACACATAGGAGGAACACTATGGGAGACAGCACCAGTCCTTACCAATATGCAGTAATCTTTTCCTTTCTGGGAACACAGGAGGTTACAATATTTGACCACCTTGAAGTCAGCAGAATCGTGTGACTATTTCTGGTGGATGATATGTGAATAGCACGTCCCTTCCAAGCAGAGTCCAAATAGTCTCAGTGAGAATCACCAGCTTCTCTCCTTCCCTCTGGTGAAGAGTTTAGAGGCCATGTGTTGAGATAATAGGGCCAAAAGACTGAAGCAGCTGGATCAATGACTGACTGCACGGAGGGCAGCTACCTGGAGAATTGCTGGAACCACAGTGAATTTTGCAGGAGCAAGAAATAAACTTTTGTCATCAAACCACTGGGTTTTTAGGATTGTTCATTACTGCAACATGGCTCAGGGCAACCTGATTTACACATAAAATAATCATTAGTGTCCTCTCCCCCATAGCCACAACCAGCCGACCCCAGACTCTGCAGGACATGAATGCTAGGAGAATATTAAGCATTGATCTATCTGCCTTTTGAACTTTCAATTTGAGGTAAGGGGCTGGGCATGAAGAGCTGGAGAGGGGACATAAGCCATGCTCTACTACTGGAATTCAAAATGTTCAGTTCATGTGCAAGTATCTCTGTAATTCTGACTGGCCTGCTTCTGGGAGGGAGCTTACCCTTAATCCATAGCATTCTCCCCTAGATCATTCAGCCCGCTGTGCATTATGCCCCAGGAGCCACTAAAGCCCAGAACAAATCCCTTTATGTAAAGATTTCACAGCAGCCCTTCCCCTGCCTCAGAGTAACAGGAGCTGCCTGTTATCTCTACTTAGAAAATTAAAGTCTTACTTGGCCAAAGCCAAAAGGTAATACAATTCTATAACCTTGTACTTTCATCTGTTTATTACTTACTGTTTGTAGAGAAAACAATAAATAAAATATCTGTGCATGTAATATCCCCTTTTCCCTCCAGGGACTCATATAGTTTCCAAATTTCTAAATAATCTCAGTGGGAAGCAATGTTTGCAGTCCACCAGCTTCTTTACGACTCTCTCATTAACCTTTTCAACCGTCCAATTTTTGTTTCTTAAGTCTGGTCACTTCTGTTTCATAACGTTGGTACCAACTATTACACAGACAAAATAACCTGTTCTCACACATACCCAAACAATGTTTCAGCCCCTGTGTAATTACAGGACTATAAAACATCCAGGGTGGGCCACGAAACAAGAAGGGGCTAGCTATATGAAGGACAACTTTCATTACAGAAAAACTGATCTTGGCCATTACATCTAGCAGTTGGCTCCACACCCCCAAGAGCTCTATGTTCACTCCTGCCTAGCTGTCTTCACAAGAAAACACAGGCTAGGCTCGTGCCTATAATCCCAGCACTTTGGGAGGCCAAAGCAGGCAGATCACCTGAGGTAAGGGGTTTGAGACCAGCCTGGTCAACATGGCAAAACCCCAGCTGGACTAAAAATATAAAAATTATCCAGGCATGGTGGTAGGCACCTGTACTGTCAGCTACTTGGGATGCTGAGGCAGGAGAATCACTTGAACCTAGGAGGCAGAGGTTACCGTGAGTTGAGATTGCACCACTGTACTCCAGCCTGGGTGACAGAGCGAGACTCTGTCTCAGGAAAAAAAAAAAAAAAAAGAGAGAGAGAGAAGAAAATTCAGAGACCAACAACTGTGCTGAGAAGAAGAAATAATGGTAGAACAAGATTCCCACTAACTTACACAATCTTGTGACTGTAAGAGTGTCTAGTTGCCCTGAGAGGTGTACATGGATTCTCAGGAGGGTGGGAGGCCCAGGGCTTGCTGGTAAGCATCGCCTAGCACTACCTTCCACCCACACTTCTCCTCACCTACTGCTCTGGCTGGGCTCAGCAGCACTCTCACAATATGAGCCAGAAGGACCCTGGGCCTCAGGCATTTCCACTTGTTCCAGACTCACGAAAAGTCACTGTGATTCCACGGTAACAATCACCCTGATGGCCTCTTTCTGGTCTCGGGCTCTGGGTTCTTCTGCCTTCTCATTGCTTCTCCATCAAAACAGAAGAGAATGCCATAATTCTAAGTCTTTTACAACTTGACAAAAACACCTTTATAAGAATGCATTAGTTCCCCCAGACAGTTTTAAGCCTCTTATCTTTAATTGTGGAATTAAGGATTTTATCTCCCATGAAAGAAATTTCATGCATCAACTAAGCAATGCGCAGAGCAGAGAGCCTCCCAGGTCTCCTAAGCATCAGGCTAAGACTTGGTGGGCCCAGAGGGACAAAGGTCAGAATAGAAGACATGAGTCAGAAAGAACTGTGAGAGTTCTGCTCTGTTTCTCACCTGGCTGTCCTCAGATGAATGTACCTGGACTGCTCCCTCAGACATCCTTTTCTGTAATGGTTGCAAGGGGAAAAGTCCTGGAATTGCTGGTGTCTTGCACTGTGGCGCCTGGGTCTGGAGTCAGAGGTATCTGAGCCCTCTACCTTCCCTGGGTCTTCTGGGATTCTTTCCTACCTTCTTGAGACCCTGGCACTACCTAGTCCAATCCTTCTGTCTCTTTCTCTCTCCTCCAACACTAACAAGTTTGTGCTTGTTCACCAATGCCCTCCACATAACTGCTACTTTCTATCTAGAAAGGTTTTCCCCTCCCTTAATGCACAGACTTCTGTCTTGGGTTCATTATCAAAGGGACACCTGGGAATGTGAGAGGAGAAAAGGTGCTGGAAACTTTCTATTGCTCAACAACATCGCTCCAAATGTAGAGGAGCCTTAGATGATCACAGAGGAAGCAGCAGTCACAGGTGAAGGGCACAGGGTAGAGATGGCAGAGGTGTGGGAACCTGAGCAATGACATTTTTCACTTTCCCTGCAAAGGTGAGTGTGTGCGTACAAGAGTGTGCATGTGTGTGCAAGAGCATGTGTTGAGGGGAAATTGATATATTTGACAGCAATTAGTATCACCAAGAAACTTTAAAAGTTAGAAAAAGAACTGAATCTTTGGCTAGCTAAAAGTAATATTACAGGCTTCATGCAAATTAAGTCCAATTATCATGCAACACAATAATATGTCTATCACAATAATATGTCAAGTTAACTTTCTTGTAAATTTTCCATAACAATTTTGAACTTTCTTCATGTACAAGTTGTGCAAGTAAAAAGACTAAAGAAACAGGACTCTGTTGTCTTTTTAAGTCATTTGCCAATATTTCTTCATGGTTGTTTTTCTTTTTCTTTAATTATTTTTAAATGGCCTCTATGCATTGAGAAGAGAATCCCTTTATCTATTACATGTGCTGCAAATATTTCTTCCAGTCTAGGACTGGTCTTTTAATTTTGTTGGTGTGTTAGAGTATATAGAGAAACAGTTCTCAGTCTCTTGCAATCACACTTTATGTGCTCACTTTCCATGCAGCATACTCACCTGCTCACAATTTAAATATATATATATATAGAAAAAGTGTCCATTATATCTATTTGCTGAAGCATGAAATTCCTTTGAACAGGAAATAATCTTTCATTCCACAATTAGAGATGAAAGGTTTACAAATGCACAGAGCCTTAGAGATAATACATTAGTGTGTTTCAGGTAAATGTGTATGATGATAACAGTCTTTCCTGTGTTTACAAAAGGGGGTTTCATTCTGAAAGCGGTAGAGAATCCTGTGCCAGAATGAATGAGGGAGACAGGCCATCGAGAGGAGTTCTGCAGACCAAGACTGACCACCTCCTAGAGCCTTCCCTGACCCTCCAGGTCAGGGTTAGATACCTCTTGCCTGTAGTCCCATAGGCACCCATGTATAGTTCTGTTATATCACTAATTACACTTTAATACAATGGTTGTTTACTTCTTGGTCTTGCTCATCTCCCTATAAAGTACTCAGAGGACAGGGATGGTGTCTAATAAGTTCACCATTGTATCCAGAGCATCAACCTAGTAAATTCTTCTTCTTTTTTTTTTTTTTTTTTTTTTTTTTGCTATTCAAAGCTTTTGCAAAATACTTTAAGTTTTGGATTCATGTGCAGAATGTGCAGGTTTGTTACATAGGTATACATGTGCCATGTGCCATGGTGCTTTTCTGCACCCCATCAACCCATCATCTACATTAGGTACTTCTCCTAATGCTATCCCTTCCCTTGTCCCCATCCTCTGGTAGATTCTTAATCAACATTCATTGAATGAACAAGTAAAGGACTCAATAAATAAACAAATCAGCATTATTACTTTCCTCAGGGCTTGTGTGACTGGATTATTGCTTCTGCTCTAGAAAGATAGAAAGGCACTATGTATTAAAGGAGAAGATTCAAGCTGAGAAGATGAGTCCCTACAGAATGACTACCACCCTCCCAGCATATGGCCCCAAAAGGCCCCACTAATAAATATCCCAACAAAACCCCACTTTAGGACCATGCCCTGACTCAGAATTCAGATTTTGATATGTCAAGGTAAACAATGGCCAGTACCTCCCTCTCCCCAAGAACACATAGCTTCCCTAACCAGCTGAGATCTTTTAATGCTTTAGACTAAACTATGAAGCAGGGATAACTGGTTTTCAGGAGCTGCCATAAGAGTCAGCCTCATTCAGCAAGGGACCCCTGTCTAATTAGGCTCCCCTAGGTATTTTACAGATTGATCTGGCTTGAACCTTCTTTGCTCTCTTGAAAATTTGCTAATCTTTCAATCCTCTGTTAGCTGACCCTAGATAATACTACATCCCATTCTCTATGGCTATGACTCTCTGCAATACATCTAAGAGTCCCGCCTACATTATATAGGCCCTGCCGAGCCAGGTCAGCCCAGATGACTTTTTTCTGGCCTTTCTGGCAATGTCAGCCTGAATGACCCTGGTTCTGTCCAGTTCGGTTACCTTTCTAGACATGGGCTTCCCCATCCTCTGCTCCACTTTGTAAGTATACTCAGCCCTGGCCAAGAATCCCTGCCTTCACATGTCTAATCCTGCCCTGGACATGGTGAAGTCGTCCTGGATAGGTCAGTGCATGCACATCACACACTAGGGGGTTGTTTTCTTTTCTCGTTACTTCTCGCCTCTCATGCTGTGTATGTATCCTCACCTGCTTATCTCTGTTTTCCAACTCCTATTGCCCATGTGCTTTAACCTGAGTTTCTAGACTTTTAATTTCCAAGAATTGGCTTGTGTTCTGCCTCATGGTTACTCAGTGATTATTTCTTCCTGGGCACCATCCAGACTGCCTCTACAAATTCAGGACTGATTCCTGCTATGATAGCTGGTAACTACAGACACCTTCAAATGGTGTCTGTGCCTGCTCTCCACCAAACACTCTGTTCCTCAATTCTAGATGATCCCTTCCCAGCACTATTCACCTGGTTCACCATTGCCCAGACCTGCAAAGGAGACATAAGGACAACCATCATTTGTGCTACATGACATAAATGTGAAATAAAATAAGATCTCTTTTGAGAAGCTCATGGGCAGAGCAGTGGCATATACAGGCTCTAATCTGTTTGCCTTCTGGATAGGGGTTTCCGGGTTGAGCACAGCTAGATAGATTGTAGAAAGAACACCAATAGAAAGAACCTGCTCCTTGATGTTCTAAATATTTATAGAAAAAGGGGACTGAGGAACATCTAGTTGACTGTATAACAATGAGAGCTTTAGGACTGAAGAGATCAGCAGCTAGTGTCAATTCATCCTGCCACCGAGCTAATTCAACTGAGCTAAATTCTTACTAAGCTACCAAAAGCAGGAAGGACAACTCTGCTGACGTCTCCCATCAAGCCCCTTCTTCACACCTGGCTTACCACCAGCCCCATCCCCAACCTGGGTCCCCCATCTTGCCCAACAAGCCTACTCTCTGCTCCTACACAGATATCCATAGGCTGCCTTCTCTCTGGACCCCAAAAAGATAACAGGTTTACAAATGCACAGGGCCTTGGAGATAATACTTTAGTGTGTATGATGGTAAATGTGTATGATAATAACAGAGTCTTTCCTATGTTTATGGGAGAGGGTTTCATTTAGAAAGCAGTAAAATATTTAGGGCCCTAATGGGTGAGTGGAGCCAGGCCACCACAAGGTGCTCTATAGCTGCTCTGGGCCTCCTATGCTTTCCAAAGTCAGAGACCATGCCCCGGCCTCTAAACTCACTTTCTCCATCTCCTCTTCCCTCACTAGAATACACCCAACTTCTAATTCATTTTCCTAGGAACTTGCTCCCTAATGGAGTTGTAGAATCACAGAATTTTAGGTATATGTTATCTTACCATAAAGTGGGAAAACCAGAACCTACTCCTTTTAAAAGATGAAGGCAGAGGGGTTTATGTGTTTTGTCTTTGGAGCCCCTCTGTTTTGCATAGGCCCCATCTCCTCTCCGTAGTCCCTGTTCCCTGCATCCTTCTAAATGTCAGCTCCACTCTTCATTGGCAAATTGATCAAGGGCAACTGTCTAAACTTCTTTGTGCCTTCGTTTTCTCATCAGCAAAATGGAATTATATCAGTACCTTCCTTCAAAGGAACATCCAGAGGATTAATGAGAGAATCTTATCTGAATCAATTAGCATGCTATCTGGCACTTAATATATGTTAGCTTTTATTATTTCTTAAAGCTTTTGTATCTCTTATTCTTTAAAGAAATCAATCCTAATCAATTCCTCTATTAAGTAGCATTTAAGTGCAATGTATTTTACCCCTCCCAGGTAATACAACCCTACATTTAAACATAGTGGATTTTTTTATCCAATCAAAGGCTGTACTTCGGGAATTTTAAGTTTCCAGGCAGATGGAGAAGGGAGTAGCTTTGGGCAGGGGAGATTCATAGATCCTGGATGTCACATAAAGTAGCTCGATGCCTATTGCCCTAACATGTGTGGACAGACTTGGGCTTGAGCTTGTTGCCAGAATTCCTTAAATCCCCAAGCCTGGAAAATGACAAAATCCAGACTGATTTTCACAGCTGTATTATAAAAGGAAGTGTGACAGAACATTTTACTTTTCCTCCTCATATAGACCACCCACCCAAAAAACACCTTTCTCAAAAGAGTTAAAGCATAACCTAAATAACTTAATTTGAATACCTAAACACTCAGGCTATATAACAATGATAGTAATTGTTTGTTTTTCATACTTTTACAGATTTTCTTCTCTGTCCAAACAAATTCCACTATTCTACTAAACATTAACATTACTTTTGACATTTATTACCTAGGTGTTTCTAGCTTTTCCAAAGGCTAATATTTTACCTAATTTCCCTAAATCCTATAGAAATACCTAAATCTTTCTATAGAAAGCTCCATCCTGTACTGCCTTCTAGTTTTGATTAGCAGAGCTATTTCTTAATGGAAAGCCAAAGTTGTAACATGTTTTCTTCCCTGCTTTTTATCAAAAGCTCTTTTGGTGGAGTCTTTATTGCTTTTTAATTGTCTGAGTTTATTTTCTTCATTTCTCTTATTAAAGCAGAGATGGCAGAGAGGGGAGAAGGGGGAATGTAGCTATCCCTCAGCAACCTTCAAAGTCATCTTTAATCTTGTAATCATCTTCATCCATCAGCTGGCCTCCCATTTCCCTTGCCTACATTTTTTATTTATTTTTTGTCTATTCAACAAAACCTTCCTCATTCTCTGCTTACATTAATTCACCCTGCTCTTTGGCTGCCCTAACTTTAGTTGCATATTCTCATTTGATTCCCTCCTGTCCCCTTCCAAGTCAGATTTTTCTTTGCACATAGGTTTTTAAGCCACCCTTTGTAAATCCACTTTGCAAAGAGCAAGCAATCTCCAATCTTCTTTTTCAGAGCAATTGTAATCCACTATGGTTTAATTATAGTGTCTATTCAGATGTTCAAAATTCCATCCAGTTATAGATTTTAATACTTCTTCCCTCTGCACCATATTTATTAGATTGATTAATTCCCCAAATGCACTTTTTTGAAGTTTAATACCCTAAGTCTTTGAAGTCACTGCTTACTTAAAGAATTCAAGAAGATCATGATCACTAGCAACAAGGAGGCTGTCTTGGAATTAACTATATAATTCAGCTGTTGCTATTGCCAGTAGCTCCAGTTACTATACCATTCATAGCTTGATTTCCCAATCTTAGTCAAAACATGATCTTTAATCCACGTGTTGTAGGCAAAACCATGTCCCATCACAATGAGAAGTTTCACAAAAAAAGATAAATTAAGTAAGCATTTACTTTTTTATTATTGTTTATTCTCATCTTGGATGATTGGTAATAAATTGGGGTAACTCGCATTATTTATCTGGACCTTCATTTCCATATAACTGAAATGAGAAAGGGGGACTAGATGGCTTCTAAGATATCTTCTAGCTCTTTTAAATGCCATGCTTCTACAATTCTAATTTATTCTCCAAAATTATGGAGTTGAATTTCTGGCACATTAATGTGAACTATGGAACATTTTATTGCTGAAAAATATTTTATCTTAGATACAGGGAGTAGTTAGACCCACCTTAACTTTTTAATGGCTTTATAAGGGAAAACTGACATACAATAATATGTACATGAAGTTTACAGTTTGGTAAGCTTTGTCATATGTATATACTCATGAAGCCATTACCACAATCATGATAAAGTTTATATCCATCAACCTTACATTGGGATTAGTTAAGTATCCCTTATGATTCCATGTTATCTACCATAACATGGTTGGCTTTTTAGCTACAAGTCTTTGCAGTGTTAATTTAGTGGTGGTTCTAAGATTGATAATATACGTCTTTAACTTACCACAGTCTACCTTCAAGTGACATTATATCATTTCATATATAGTACAAGAATCTAATAACCACATAATTGTATTTCTCCTCTCCTGGATTTTGTGATATTGCTGTTATACATTTTACTTCCATATGTATATTATAAACTCCAACACACATTGTTATTTTTTGACCTTAAATGCTCATTTTTTAAGATTTAAATGATTGTTTAAGGATTTTTATGCTTACCCACATTGTTACCATGTACTCATTACTATACATATGTATGACATATATGGCACATATATGACACATATTTAATGACCATATGAATTCCAATACTTGACACATATATGTCATCTATGTATAGTATGACACACATATATGTCATATACATACGCATACATATATGTGTGTTATATATACACATACATATATGTGTTATATATATATATACACATACATACATATATATATGTATGTGTATATATGACATATATATATCCAGTCTGCTGGTAACAAATTTTTTCAGTTTCTGTATATCTGAAAAATCTTTACTTTTAGCTTTGGAAACATTTTTGCTGGGTATAGAATCTAAGTTGACAATTGTTTTCCATCAGTACTTTAAATATTGCCTTACTCTCTTCTCTTACATTGTTTCTGATGAGAAATCTATTGTCATCCTTAACTTTGTTTCTCTATATACAATGTATCTTTTTTCTGTGGCTGCTTTTAGATTTTTCTCTTTATCATGGGGTTTTAAACAATTTTATTATAAAGTGTTTTGGTTTATTTCCTTCGTATTTCTTGGCCATTTGTCAAGCGTTGGAACTGTGGATTTAGAGTTTTCATCAAATTTGGACAATATTTGGCCATTATGCCCTCAAATATTTTTTGTACCCAACCTCTTTGGAGAGTCCATCTCCCAAGACTATGTGCATCTTGAGCCACTTGAAGTATACTACCAAAGTTACCACCATAAGTATGCTTTATTTCCATTGTTTCCCAGAATTTTTTCTCTATGTGATTCATTCTGGATAGTCTCTGCTCTGTTTTTATATTCAGTAACCCTTTCTTCTTCATTGTCTAATCTATCCTCAATTCTCTCCAGTATATTTTTCATCTCAGAAATTGTAGTTTTCATCTCAAGAAGTTGTTTTTTATATTTTACATAATATGCTCTTTAATACATTGAGTTGTTTCTCCAGGTTCTTGAACATAGGGAATGTCCTTATCTAATAATTTTGTCATCTATGCCATTTCTGGCTTAGTTTTGATTGATTTTTCTCCTAATTATGCACCATATATTTTCTTTTTTCTTTTTTTTTTTTTTTTTTTTCTTTTTTGCATGCCTGGTAAAATATTGGATGTCAGACATTGTGAATTTTGTGTTATTGGGTGCTGGACATTTTTTTATTTCTAGTAATTTTTTTTTTTTTTAGTTTTTTTCTGCTCCATGATTTTTACTTGGGAAGAGTTCTGATCATGCTTTTAAGCTTTGCTAGACAGTACCACAGCAGTGCTCAGTCTAGGGCTAATTTCAACCCACTACAGAGGTGGGAACCTGGTGAATACTCTTTTTGATGATGTCTCATTAATTATGAGATTTCCCACTCTGATGGGAAATAATTTTCTGATGAGAAATATTTCTATGATGAGAAAATACTCTCAGTCTTGTGTGAGATTTGGCGAGTGTTCCCTCCAATCCTTTCAAGTAATTCTTTCCCCAGCCCCAGGTCATTTCCTCACAAGCCTTCACTCAACAGTACTCAGAGGGAGACTTAAGGCGGACTTTCTGAAGATCTCCAGAGTTCTCTTTCTGTGCAACTTTTTTCTCAGAGCACTCTTCCTGCAAACTCTAGTCCCACTGGCCTCCCCAGACTCCAAGATTTGTCTCCTCAAATCAGAGAGACTACCAAGATGTTCCTGGGTTTCCCCTCCCTGTGCCATGGCCTGGAAGCTCTCTCCGTAGCATGTTGGGGCAATCACAGGGCTCACACTATTCTTTGTCTATCTCTCGAGTATTTCCATCCTTTTTCTGATGTCTAAAGTTCCATAAATTATTGTTTCATACAAGTGGTTTAATTTTTAGTTGTTTTGTGAAAGGGAAGATCCAGCTTTGCCAGAAGCAGAAGTCATTCACCTTAACTTGGAACGGCTATAAAACTCTCATCTCTTGTCTGGAGAGCATTCCTCTAAGTATTTAATGACCATATGAATTCCAATACTATGGCTTGAAATTATTCTTAACAATCTTCCTTCACTCTGTGCCTAAGTATATATTTACATTTACTGTTAAATCCATTGGGTTTTTTTCCGTCAGTAAACAGTTTCCTTAAAACATCATGAATGTTTATTGCTTCTTAATTCTATCTTTGTTTCTACTATTTGTAAATCATACTGCTACAGAAGTCTAAGTGGAAGCAAACTCATCAATGTTGGCCTAGCTTAAGTTCCAAGAACCCAGAAACAAAGATTTAATCATTTTGATGTCCTCATTCTGAGCCTGTTTTTCTTGTTTCATATTTACTCATTTGGTGATGACTTCCAAGGAGAGGAAAAGCTTTTCCTCTGGAAAACAGAAATGGCCTTGAGAGTAAGAGAGAAACTCACTCACCTAATTGTTCACTGTTTCCAAAGTATAAACTGGCCTTGATTTCTCATCAATGTTGTAATTGAATTGTAATGATTTACACAAATTTTTTTCTTATTTCTTTAGCTTTCTTTTTTATGTATTCATTACATATCCTCCTATTCCATCTAATATTTAATGGTTAAATTTAACACAGACACAGAGACACACATATGCCCCTATCTGCGCATGCCAAGAACAGACTATTTCTCGATCCATTTTTTATGTGCTATAATAAATACTCTAATGCTACAAAGTAAATAAATGATACCAGAACTGAGGGCCTGTGAGAATCCATTCTATTGCAAGCCTGTTAATAGGCAGTAAAGCACCCTGTGCCCTGGGGAAGAAAGGTGCTATAAAAACCCATAATTTTGTTGCCACACTTAGACCAGCTCTATAGTACACAATATAGCCAGAGACATTTCCTTTAATCTAGTTCCTGTGATTTTACCATGTCCCTTGATTTTACATCAGGTGACAGAATAAAAAGTTTTCTGTCCCGACTCCTGTCTTCCCAGTGGGCCTGTCCTCATGCTGACACACCACTGTTTTCTGTTCTCCCAGCAGCAGGGCAGCATTCAGACACTATGGATGCAGCTCATGCTGGCAGCTTGTCAGGAGCCCGAGGGCCCAGCTCATCATCCAGGAACAGAGGGAGCCAGGCTGCCGGCTTGTTCTGAGGCTCAATACACACTCCTGGTGCGTTGTCAGAGCAATTAGAATCAGACCCTTTCTGAGTTCAGTTGCCCAGAGACATAAAAGGGTCACCCTGGTCTATTAAGGGCCCATTTCTTCCAGACCCTCTTCCTCTCAGACCCACCCAGATGAGCAAATAAGGACCTGCTAGGCCTCGCATTTCCTCAGAAGTCATTTTCTGTCTGCAAGGTTGGATCCTCACAAACTAACACAGCTAATCCTACAAAGCAGGCCTTCCAGACAATGTGTTTCTGGGTGAGTGATGAATGCCATCCCCATCCTACCCCTGGAAAAGTACAGGGTATTGGAGAAATGCCAAAGACCTTCTGAAATGAAACAACTTTATTTGGCTCTAATTTAATAAAATTCCCTTCACTCCAAAAAACACATGGCTTATATTTGAGTAACTCTTTATATTCACTCATTTAACAGATACGTATCAGGCCCCTGGTTGGTGCCAAGTATAGTGCTAGCACGTGCAAAAGGAAATGAGGCAGACATGGCCCAACCTTCGCCATGTTCATAGCTTGTTGAAGAATTCAGACAAGACAAAGCACTTGCAATAGAAGCATTCACAATGGAGGACTATGTGATTGAAGAGGCACAGGATGTAAATGCACATGAGGGGGACGCTGCATCCAGACTTTGAAGAGTCATAGAAGAATTACCTGTGGAAGTCATGCCTAAGTCGAAGCCTGCAAGATAACGGCAAACACAGGCTAAGAGAACTAGAGTGGGAAAGACAGGGCAGAGAAGAGTGCTGCAGGCAGAGGGACCAATGGCAAACAAAATGGAGCACTGTGACTGGTTTATCAAGACTGGAGTCCAGTGTGGGCTTTCAGTTGGGGGATGGCATAAGAGGGGAGGCTTAGCAGGTTAGCAGGGGACAGATCCAAAGCTTGTCATCCCAGTGAGGCGTTTGAGTTTTCACCTGCTGGCAGCAGGGTACCATTAAAAGATTTTAAGCAGGACCTAACAGGATGAGATTCACATTTTAAAAATATCACTCAGTTTAGCGGGGAGCAGTGATGGGGGCAGGCATAAGGAAGTGAGGAAAACAACAGGAAACTATTATCATCTAGGCAAGGAATGACTCTGAGCTGAATCAAGTTAGTGGCAGTGGAGTTTTGGAAAAGTAGATAGATTTTAGAAATATGTATGAGGTAGAATTTACAAGAGTGATGGATTAACACTGGGGACAGGAGTACAAGAGAGAGGTAAGAGTTCAGCAAGATGCTTTTACTAAGGGGATGTTGGTGGCATTTGGTAAGACAGGAACCATGAGAGGAGACAGAGGTCCATAGTGGGTGTGTAATTTTCCAATTATCAACTTAGTTAAGCTGCCGGTGGGAAGTGAGGGAGATAGGGAGGACAGACTGCTCTCCCATCTCTGTGCCCATTCTCATTTGTGAGGCGGTAGATGCCAAGGAAGATATAAAATAGAGAAGCTGAGGCATGGCATGAAAAGAGGATTTTCCTCAAGAACTCTCAGGAAGTCCATGATTGGGTCCCCAGTTTCTGACCCAAAGCTCCAACCATCTGACCTGGTGTCCTTTATAAGGGAACCTCTGACTTTACAATAAATGCAGGTAGTTTTTGGCACAGGTCCAGAGTCCTCCAAGCTACAGACATGTTTTAAATAAGCCAAATAGATTAGTAAGTCATGTGGAAGTACAAAGGCTATTGAGGCCAGCTTATTTCCTTCAGGCTTGATATGTGCCAAAGATTCTCCTTGCTTAGGAGGAAGGGGACATCTGAAGTCTGATCCCACAAGCCCCTGGAGGCTGCATTCAGACCACCTGGCACCTCCCTCTATCTCTGGTGTCCTCCTATTGAGGATGCAGACTATCTAGCCCCTCAAATCCCTCCTCCTGTTATTGATGCTGGCTCATCCTTTAGATGTGATTCTTCGCCTCTGACCCCTCTTCCTTTCTCTTGTCACCTGTATGCCGTGCAAAACAGCAGAGGTCTGCTTCCTCAACAACCTGACATGTGCTGTGCCTCCTCCAGCCCCTGCTCCTGGTGGAGGGCAGCTAACAGATCCTCTAGGACACGGAAACTACCCTGTCCTTTAAACTTACTAATGCCGGATCGTAAGGCTGTGATTTTGTTAAGGAACCCTTGTTCCACACAAGCACGTTATACTGTAGAATCAATGCTTTCCTTATAGAGCTGGAAATGTAAATGGAGAGAGAGTAAAATGACTGTGTCAGTAAAATGCTCCCAAGGACCTAATTATGAATAGGCATTAAATATTTAGTCTCATCTTTAACCCTTGAGGCAAAGGCCCAGAGTAGGCCTGACTCACTCCACTAGCGAAACTCCACATGGTTCTCCCATGTTAATTTCCCTCACATGGATAGTTTAGCCTCACTATCAAAATATGCCCTTTTTTCTTCCCACTTCCCACTGTTTTCTTTATGAAAACAGACTTGCCCTACCCCACGCACAACATCGTTTGGCCCCACCTTTTTCCTAGTGAACCTTTCCATCTCACTTTTAAACATTAGTAGTTTTATGTTTGCCCCATGTTTTTTATTAAACAGTCACAATGAAAATGACAACAAACAACATCTATTAGTGCCTACTATGTACCAGGCCCTGATGGATGCTTTAGGAGCTTTATAAATAATTTCATATAAACTCCATAAAACCCTATGAGGAAGGTTTTATTATTCCTGTTACATAGATGGAAAACTGAGGCTCAGAGAATAATTGGCCCAAATCATATTGTGTGTAATTGGAAAACCTGGGATTCAAACCAGGTCTCTCTGACCATAAAGTCCATGCTCACCCACAGTACTATGCTGGTTCTTTAATTAAAAAAAAAAAAAAAACTGAAATTCACTCTAGAACTCAATGAAATTCTGATATTCTTTTTATGCATCAGTGATCCTGATCTTACCTTTAATTCTCCCCAAGATCACGTGGTCACTGCAAGGCAAACCAGGCCATTTCCCAAAATACAGAGAGGAAAATATTTTGAGCATCTTACTGGTGCCAGGGGCCTTTAAGTATTTTATCTCATTGAATCCTCACAACTGCATGAATGTTAGGTATCATTACAATAAGTTCTCCAATGAGGAGTTTTAGGTCACTTTAGATAACTTATAACACTTGCCACAGACCAAGTGAGGTGTAACGGAGTTGATCTACACTATTCTGACTTCCAAGCTCAAGCATTTTCTTCCTCCTAATCCTAATTGTCACCACACATAGAAACCAGAGACACTTCCCTCGTCATTAATTTCTATGAGATACCTGACATAAAGGTGAGCAACATGTTCCCAGGCAACACCTTCTAGCTCCCTGAGGTGATCCTACCAAAACCTTGATAACTCCTGACTTTGTCCCTCATTTCTATCTATTTGAAGAGGCACATGTTTCTTGAGGGCCTGGAGTTATATCTGTCTAAAATTAGAGGTAATGCTCAGAGTATTACTTCCAATGTGGCCCGTTAAGTAATATGCTACTATCATACTAACCCTCCCTCAGATAACAACTGTAAACTTAGGACAAAATCCAAAACAATAAAAAAAAAAACCCCTGAAAGCTTGTAAGGGCAAAAACCAAATCCAGACATATTCTGGACGAGTGTCAAGACTTTAAAGAAGAAAATTGCATAGAATTTCCCATTTACAACTTTAAGAATGAGCCAGAATTTCATAAGATAATTAAAACTCAAATAGACCCCCCCCAAAAAAAGTCTTTCTGTCAAAACAAACAAACAAACAAACAAAAACCACCAGAGTTTGTTATAACTACAGGCACTAGAAAGAAAAAAAGAGAAAGAACGAGATAGATAGAACCCCAAATTCCGTGTACATACTCCACACCCATATCTCTGGTTCACTGAACAATGAAGTGCCAGAAAGACTCAAAATCATTTAAGGAGAAAAGAGCTGAAATGCAAGCTGTTGACCAAGAAACAGGATTTGCAGTTTAAATCTAAACAAATTAATTGGTAAAACAAAAAGTCAACATTCATCAGGGTTATATAACTAAATCTGCAGTCTTCACAACAGAACAGCCACAATGCTGGGGGTAAAGTCAAAATTATTTCACATTTAAATAACTATTAAAAGCTGAAGAATCTTGAGGAAAGATAACAGAGCCTAATAACAGGTTGACTCACATGCTGGAATTAGTAGAGAAGAATTTTAAAGCAGCTATTTATTACAACTATCCTCTTTAATATAAAGTAAAATATGCTCACAATAAATAAAAGAAAATATCAACAGAGAAACTTTCATAAAACTAGAAATGCTATAGTGTAAAAATACGATACCTGAAATTAAAAATTCACAGGATGGGCTTAACAGCAAAATAGAGATAACGTATGAAAGAGTAAGGGAAGTTGGGGACAGATCAATAAAAATTGTTCAGTCTGAAGATTGGGTGAAAAAAAGTGATCAAAGAACGGGCAGGACCTTAGAACTGACAGTAATGTCAAAATATCTAATATATGCATTATTGGAGTTTCAGAATAAGAGGGGAGAAGAGGGCAGCAAAAATATAAAGAAACAATAACCAAAGTTTTCCCAAATGTGAGGATAAACATAAATTTACAGATTTAAGAATCTTAAGAAGCATCAAGTAAGATAATTATGAAGACAAACATGCCTAGGCATACCATAATCAAACTGTTTTTTTAAAGGGAGGGAGAGAAAGAAAATTTTGCAAGTAGACAGAGCAAAATAACACATTACATACAAAGGAACAAAAAAAAATAAGAACTACTATAGACTTCCTGTTGGAAAATTTGCAAGCCAAAACTTAATGGAATAATATCTTTGTGCTAGAGGTAAAACTGTTAGCCCAGAATTCTATATCCAGTAAAATTATCCTTTAAGAATGAGGCAAAATTAAGGAATTTTCAGATTTTCTAAAAATGAGAACTCATCACCAGCAGATTCACACTACAAATAATAAGTGCTCCTCATGTTGAAAGACAATGATACAAGATCTCAGATTCTTAGGAAGGATTGCAGAACATTGGAAACGGCATATATCTGAATATATATAAAATACTAGTTTTCTCTAACTTTTTATAAAATACATATGACTTTAAAGGAAACTTGTAACATTGTCTTATAGGGTCTATGTGAATTTAATGCATATGACAACTATAGCATAAAAGACCTGGTTGAGGTTGAGGGAGGTAAATGGGCCTATAAACTTACAAAGTTTCTGTATTTTACATAAATTGGTATATTAGCTCCTTGTTGACGATGAAAATTGAAGGATGTATATTGCGGTCCTTAGAATAACCACTAAAAATGCAAAAAAAATGTAATTTAATAAAGTAGAATTGTAAAAATGTTTTAGTCTAAAGGAGACAGGAAAGGAGAAATAAAGGAACAATAAACAAAGTGTGCAAAAAAATCAAATAAAATGGCAGATGAAAATCCAAAACTATCAATAATTACATTAAATGTTAATGAACTAGACACTCCAAAAAAAGTCAGATTGTAAGAATAAATTTAAAAGCAAGACTCAACCGCATCCTGCCTACAAGAAATGGACTTTAAAAATAAATTAACAGATAAGTTAAAAGTAAATTAATGGAAATATATACACTAGACAAACTAAAAAATAAGGTGGCCAGGGTGGATATTTTCATATCAGATAAAATAAGCTTTCAAGATAGAAAGTAACATTAAAGAAGGACATTTCAAAATGATAAATGGATCAACTTATCAAGAAGACTTAACAATCAATGTGGCATGTGCCTAATACTAAGCTACAACCAAATGAAGCAAACATTTACAGAATTAAAAGAGAAACAGACAATTCTGCAATCATAGTAGGAGATTTTAGCATCTATCTTCCAAAAATTTATAGAACACTTAGATAAAAGTCAGTAAAGACATAGGTGATCCAAACTATACTTTCAACCACCTTAACCTACAACCATAGAATATACATTTTCAAGTATACATGGTATTTTCACCAAGATAGACCCTATGCTGGAGTTCAACGGTTTTAATAAATGTAAAAATACTGAAAAGAATACTAACCACTCTGTGGAACCTTAAATGAGATCAGGTGACTTAGTTTTGTTCTCTGCTATATCTCTCGATTAGTCAAGGTTCTCCAGAGAAATATGTGAACGTTTGTGTATGTGTGTGCGCATACACATATACATATATATAATATCTATCATATACTATCATATATACCATATACATATGTAAAATATACATATTATATATATATCAGTTTTATTTTAAGGAATTAGCTCATGCAATGGTGAAGACTGGCAAACTGGAAATCTGTGCGACAAATTAACAGAATGAAAACTCAAGTAGAAGCTTCAAGCTGTAGTTTTGAAGCAGAATTTCTTCTCTGGGAAACCTGTTTTTGCTCATAAGATTGTCAACTGATAAATGAAAGTATCAAGTATAATCTCCTTTACTTAAAGTAAACTGATCATAGATATTAACTACGTCTACAATATACTTTCACGAGAATACTCAGATTAGTATTTCAATAAGTGGTTGGGTACCATAGCCTAGCCAATTGACACATGAAATTAATTCATCAGAATCTCCAAAGACAAAAACATTGACTGACAGTTTTCAAAAATATTTGTTGAATAATAAATAGATAATTATGAGATCGCAAGATCAAAATCTGAAAGTATAAAATCACCTTAGAGACTATCTAGGTCAGAATTCTAAAGCTTCAGAGATTCTCCATGCTGCATCCTCCATACCATCTATACCTAAGGCTGGGGTGTAAACTAAGAAATGGTTTTCAACAAGCATGCTAGGGCCACCACAACTAATCCCACTGCCCTGCAAGCATCTCCAGATGATTTTGATGCAGTTGGTCCACAGGTCACAGTCTGAAAAACTCTGAGAACATCAGCTCATCAGCTACAATAATACTCTCTCCAGCATTCCAGACAATGGCTTTCCAACCCTCTACGGACTGGGGTTCACTACCTATTCATGTAGTCCATTTTGTCTTCAACCAGATGACTATTAAAAAGTTATTTCATATACTGGGTCCAAATAGGACTTTCTGAACTTTCTGGCTATTGTTACCAGTTCTCTTCTGTGCAGCTCAGAGTATTTCAGAGCCAATGACCTGAGCTACAAATGATTGAAAGGGCAACTTAGGTTCAGGTGATTCCTCAAGAGATTTGGTCCACATGACTGCTCACTTACCCGTAAAAGGGCTTAATGTAAACCAGCTATATTGCTGACTGTGCAAGGATGTGGGGTTGTCTGGAAATAGCCTTCAATGCACTGACTGACTAGGAGAGCCTCAAGAATACCTTATAAAGCCCATGGTGGGGCAGTGAATCTGGGAACCTGACAAGGAAATAGGTTGCTATGGTTCTGCTTATTAGAGCGGACTCCTAGACCTAATGAAAATGCTAAATGATAAATCCAGAATAAGAACTGGAATAAAGTTATCTAGAATTACTAGAAACAGCAAAAGAAATTTGGGTGAAGACAATATTGGAGCTTTTCTACCTTAGCTGACAAGCTGGGAGACAGGGACACTTTGATACTCTAAGGATCTTATTTAATAATTCATGAATTCATTCATTTACTAAATATTAATTACATGCTTATTGTGTACTAGGCACTGTACTGGATACTGAGAAATGAGTGGTAAACACAATTAACATGGTCTCTACTCTCCTGGAATTAAAAGTCTAGTGAGGGATGACGTAAACTGTAAAGAAAATATTAAATGTAAGTATGTTATAAAATATTAAGTGTGTAATAAAAGAAACAAATGTTTGTATAAGGTGTCTTGGGAAGGTTTTTCTAAGGGGACAGAGCTTATATTAGATCTGAGGATGAACAGAAATTTACAGAGTACTCTAGGTACAGCCCTATGGAACAGCATGTGCGAAGGCTGAGAGGCAGAAAAGGCCTTTGCACACACGAGAACCTGAAAGGATACCCATGTAGTGGGAGCATGAGTGAAAGGAGCTGTAGTTCAAGATGAGGCTGCAGAGATCAACAGGACTCTGCCATCACAGTAAATACTTGAGGAGCAAATCACTAAAGGACAAAAAGCAGACCATGGCACAATTCAGTTCATGTTTAAGGGAATTGGTCTACCCATAGTTAGAGAATAAATAGAAAGGGGCAAGAATAGAAGTAAATCATTTAATAGATAATTGCCCAAATGGCAAATATAGGTCATAAGAATTAGGGTAGTTGGGGAAGAATTTGAAAAAAGCAGATTGATTCAAAATACAGTCTACACAGGAGTTTGACTTAGTATTTCCGTGAGGGAAGGAACAATGTGTGTTTTGCTTAGCAAACTTATCTTCGGTTCTTAGTACAGGTGTTTGGTGTGTAAATAGCAATGTAGTTGCTCCTCATTATTTACAGATTCCATGTTTATGAATTTGCTTATTCCCTAAAATGTATTTGTAACCTCAAAATCAATGCCTATGGCACTATTGCCATTGATTGCAGAAATACACTTGCAAAAACAGGTGAAGAGTTTGAGTCATGGATGTTCCTAGCTGAGGTCAAACAAGAGCACATTCTGCCTTCTTGTTTCTAGTTTTACAGTGTCAACAAGTGTCCTTTTTGCTGCCTCGTTAGTGCCATGTTTGGTCATATTTTTGTGCTTTGTGTTGGTGCTTTTGCTGTACAAAATGCCCCCCAGGCCTAGTGCTGCAGTGCTATGTAGTGTTCCTAAGTGCAAGAAAGCTGTGGTGTGACTTACAGAGAAAATTTGTATGTTAGGTGAGCCTCATTTCAGTATGAGCCAGTGTTGTCGGCTGTGAATTCAACATTAACGAATCAACTGTATATACACATATATATTCAAGGTGTCTTTAAACAGAAACACACCTAACATGTATTGGTCAGTTGATGAAAACATTGTAACCAGAGGTTCGAAGGCACCTAACCCTGTGTTTTCTCTAAGAGCAATGGTTCAGTATTTGCTAAATCAGTGTTCACAGTGACTTTATAGAACATAATTGCCACACACAATGAGCATCAACTCTAACTGCTAATTGAACAAATGAATGAATTAAAGTGATAGATGTGGCAGATTTTGTCAATGAACTGAGGGCTTTAGACTTGAGCAACTGCATTGATGGTGCCGTCATCTATGAGGACAGGATATTCTGGGAAAGAAACAGGTTTGGGAAGAAAAGAGAAAATGTTATTTTTACATGTTTCTTTAGAGATGCCTATGAGATTTTCAAGTAGAGATGTCAAGTAGCCAGTTAGATATATATGAGTCTGAATCTCAAAGGAGATTTCTGGACTGGAGACATACATTGGTAAGTCATCAGCATACAGATGGTACTTAAAGCCACAGGGGATAGAGGAGGTCACCTAGGAAATACATGTATGTAGGGAGAGATGAGAAGAGGACCCAGAA
Source organism: Piliocolobus tephrosceles (assembly GCF_002776525.5). Lineage (NCBI taxonomy): Eukaryota > Metazoa > Chordata > Mammalia > Primates > Cercopithecidae > Piliocolobus > Piliocolobus tephrosceles. The sequence goes on from NC_045434.1 coordinate 34,283,252, forward strand.
CTAAGCCCTACAGCACACCCGCACTCAGAGATCCTGCACAGAGGACCCAGCAAAGAGACTGCAGGTGAGAAGAGGACAGCCAGGAAATGTGTGGAGTCACAGAAGCCAAGGGAGGCCTATGCTGAGAAAAATAGCCATCAGCCTTGGAGAATGTGGCTTAGAGGCTATGGAAGATAAGGCTGAAAGTTGCTCTTGGATGGTGCAATGAAATTGGCAGTGACCTTGGGCTACTACTTTTAGGGCAAAAGAGTGGACTAAGTAATGAATGAGAAGATGAGAAAATAAAAGCAGCACAATTTGACAACTTCTAGAAGAAGTTTTATGTTGAAGGGTAGCAGAGAATTGAGGCACTGGCTGGAGAGAGAGAAGGAGTCATAAGAAGGTTTTGCTTTTTGATTTTAACTTGGAAAATACTGCCACATGCGTTCAAACTGTGAGGAATAATGCAGTAAGAAAGGGGGAGATTAATGATGAAGAGTGGAGAACATTGGAGACTTTACAGTAGTAAGAATGGGATCCTGGACATGCTTGAAGGAACTAGTCTTTGTTAAGAGGAGAGACAACCACAGTTGAATTCGTGTGTGCTCATGTACACACACACACACACACACACACACACACACACACACACTATCTCTGCAACTGATAACATAAGCTAAGTGTAAGACTCTCTACGTATTCCTATTGCCTTCTTGATTTTAACCAAAGTTCCAACAGGTACAGATATTTTTGAAACTTGTTTCTCATCTTCCTACAGTTGCATTTTTTTTCTCATGTTTCAATCTTCAGACTTTTGCGCTTGATTTTGTATGTAGCTGACTTTCTGGGGTTCTTCTAAGTCTCTTTCTGACTCTCAACTCTTTCTACAGACTTATCTTCTGTTTTCTTCTCCCAGCTCCTAAAGATGTGAGTCATGTCTTTTTTTCCACCAGAGGTGCTGCCTGAGGCTAGAAAACTGATCTGGGATAGCTCCAGTCCTCCTGCCTCACTGCCCTTAACGGGCAAAGTCCCCTGGGCAGCCATGACCCCCAGGAAGTGCAAGGCTCAGTATAGCAAGGGCTACAGTTTCATTAGAAACTGTTTCTGGCACTTTTATGCTCATCAATTTTCGTTGATGTTCAGAATTTTTTTGTGGCATGACTGTGCTAACATTTTTAGGTTTCCATAGCCCAAGGATATCCTCTCTTGATCTACCACAGCACATGACAACCATAGACCTGCTGTGTGCTCTGCTAGCCATTTTAAACACACTGTCTCATTTATTCTTCATAACACCCTGTGAAGCAGGTATCATTCTCATTTTATGGATTAGGAAAGTGAGACTCAGGAGTTACATAGCTAATAAGCCAGGAGACCCAGATTTGGACTCATGTAAAACTCCAAAACCTAAAACCTTTCCCTTTTTACCAGGCTGCAAAGTGGCAGCAGAGTTCACTTGTCACATCCTTTTTGCCACCACTTAATTCCACATATGTTTCAGCTCCCCAGATCTACAGAGACTGCCTTGGAGAAAAATACCAATTCAGATCAACTCATGTCCCACCTAGTTCAATGCCTGACCCAGTAAATGACTGCCTGTGACCCCCACTGGAGGCCCTAGTTGTACTTCTGCTATCTGAGAAACCATGGCACACTGCTACTTTAGCCTCCTGTTCAATCTGAGTAACAAAAATAAGAGGAAGGTAGAACTTTTTTTTAAGTCTCCGGCAAATTCTTTGGCTGGTGGTGAAAACTGATGTTATAGAAGAGGCCCAGTCTAAGTGAAAATGAGTAATTATGAGCTTCAGAGCAAGGAAGATATAACACAACCATGATTGGACAGGGAGCTGCTGTGGGTTACAACACACCCTGCTCAAGCATACATGCAGGTGGTAGACAGGGATGTCCTGCTGCTCTAGATGCTAAAAAAAAAAAAAAAAAAAAAAAAGACCAGACCAGCAGGACCCAAGGCACCAAGAGAAGGAAGACAGCTTTACACAAAGGAGAGAAGCAGAAGAGAGCTCTGGAGTAAGACAGGGATCCTGAGAGTGAACTGGGGTGTTCACGAGGGTGCCCAGCTTGCTGGCGGTGTGAGCCAGGATGAAGCAGCAGCCAGAAAAAGATAAAGGAAATAAGAGAAAGGAAATATACAGAAGCAGACTAAGAAGGGGTGATAACAAATATTAGAGCAGGTACCAATCTTATTCTACTGATAACTTTTTTTTAGTCGGGAATACAGAGCTAGGTTGCTATGAATCAATTTACACTTTATGCTATTTTAATAAAGAGGGCTCTGACATTTTTAAGCAGATGTGATTTGATTATGTGCTAATCTCTGTCCAATTAATAGCATTATTCAGACTGTCTCCAAAGTGCATCAAAACAACTAGTTAAAAAGGAAGAATGAAGTCAAATCCATTTTTGGCATCAGGTGTATATGATTGGGAGATACCTGGAAACACAAGTTCATAACCTCTTCGTGACATTCAAACCAAATTGTGTATGTCGGCACAGTCCCCAAACAATGTGACAGCCAGCTCAGATTTTCAAATTCAGTTTCTCCCAGACCCTTCATCCTCCACAGAGGCAAAAGAAGATTTGGTGGTAAGGTTTGTCTAATTATTGGCAAAAAATGTGGGAGTAAAAACCCACACCTCGACCCAAATGCTTCATCGCCCTTTCAAACAAGTTTTCTGAACAAATCATCTCATAATGTGCAGCTGTGCAAGGCAGAGGGGGTGAGAGCAATACAAAACTCACAAAACCATGGGCTGTGTGTGTGTGTGTGCACTGCACATATGCACACATATGTGTGATGCGTTGAACAAGCATGTACACACAGAGCACACAGCATGTCAGGGCACAACTATGCTAATGCAGGGTTTGGGGAAGAAGTTAAATCTAACCCTAGGAAATGAAACATTTAAAATTTAGTTTCTTGATATAATTGTTAATGAAATCACATGTGCCACAGCAAGATCATTACCGTAACTATTACTGTTAATATTAATAAAAACTGGTATTTGCATAACACTTTACATAAATTACATCACTGAGCTTTGAAAAGGATTTTGATAACATTTTGAACAAATAACCAAGGGACAGGGAACAAAAAGAACAAGCCTTTATATCAGGGGCTCCCAGGATTTCTGTCACCAAGGACCTCCTTTATTCTTTTTCCTCTAAGGTTTCCTACTTTTAATGTTTTTGTCTCATTGACAACCTTTATTAAAGAATTTTCCATTTCCCTATCTTTATTCATCAAAGAACAATCAATATGCAATAATCCGCATTACCTCACTGAGCTAATATAATTCCACGAACTTGGTGTTTGAGTTACCCTCTGAAGCCTTATTATCAGTAAATCCATTTCAGTTCAGTTTTTAGATATACAGAACTTTTCTTTAAGGTCTCCTCTACCTCCTTAAAGGACTTCTAGGAGTCTTAGGACCCTGGGCAAGAAAGCACTAATTGAAATCTCAAATAATATTTTGTTCATTTGTTTGTTTTTGTTTTTGAGATGGAGTCTCACTCTGTTGCCCAGGCTGGAGAGCAGTGGTGCCATCTTGGCTCACTGCAACCTCCGCTTCCTGGGTTCAAGTGATTCTCCTGCCTCAGCCTCCCAAGTAGCTGGGATTACAGGTGCGCACCACCATGTCCAGCTGATTTTTGTATTTTTAGTAGAGATGGGGTTTCACCATGTTGCCCAGGCTGGTCTCGAACTCTGACCTCAAGTACCTGGCCCGCCTCGGCCTCCCAGTCAAATAATGTTTTTTTCTTTTCCATTATTTTTAAATTCAGTGTGTGCTAATAAAGGAAGAGTATTTAAAATTTTTTAAGAGAATTTGGAAGTCTCTTTAGTCAGCCATCACAAAGCAATTATTCGAGGGCGCACACACACAAGAAGGCAGGCAAACAACTAACAACTGCCAACACCATTGCCTTACCAGAAACACATTCTGTGAGCATGGCAAAGCCACTGCGAGGGGTATCCAGAAGAGTGTGTGTGATGGCTCTGATGTCAACGTGCCTGGTGTCCCATCCTGGCTGTCACTTGTTAGCTAAATGCATGGAAAAGAATCTAAACTTCTTGGTGCCTCAATTTTTTTCATCTGGAACATAGGATCACAATAGGCTGACTTGTTTAGAGCTATGTAGGATTTCTATGAGTATATATACATAAAGAGTTTAGCACAGTGCCTGGCATATGACAAGTGAGCAATACATTTTAGCATCATAAGTACCTAATTGCAGGACCTGTGGTTGGTTCCTAACCTTTTTCAAGCCCATAAAAAGAAAATCTACACATCTATGAAATCTGTTTTTGTTGAATCTCTTATTGCCAAAATTGTTAGAATGTGCATAGCTGCTTTGATCATATCTGAAGTAGCATGCATAGAAGTTAAGGATGAAGGCTACAAAGGCAGAATTCCCTCGGTTCAAGAAACTTCTCTAGTTTTTACCAGCTAAGAAGAGCTGGATATAACCTTGGGTTTATTAGACAAGCCCTTTAACCATCAGTTTCCCCATTGATAAATGGGGATCATAACTAGCTCCTGGAGCAATGGAGGTTTAATGAGATCATATATATAAAGTTATTAAGCACGTTATATAGTAAACCCCCTCCCTCCAAAACATTACTATCATTATTACTATCTGTTAACACATGAAAGTAATAGTTGCTGAATCTTGTCCCTAGTGCAAAATACAACATTTTGAAATCCAAATACGTTTTCATTTACTAAGGCAAAGCACTTAGATAAACCGACTTTGGAAATGGAAAGCTAAAAAAAAATTGCTGGATAATTTGTTCATCTGTCTTTTCCCCTTGCACACATTAACTATGGCTTGATCTTGAACTATGTCAATACGCATCAACGGGGTCAACAGTTTTAACTAATCTGCATAGTTATTTCACTGGTTGCCTCAGTTAAAGAACTGATTAGTAATCAATTAGTAGTAGCTGGTCAATTTAGTCAAAAGCATCAAACCAGTTCCCCCCCAACCCCTAATGTTTCTGTTATGTCCTAGGTCCTGCTAGAAGCCTATGGAGAGATGAAATTCATTGCAAAGGTGGTCATCCACCCCCTTGCTACAGAGCTATTCCTAAGACTGTTCAGGTAGCTCACATGTCCAGTCCCTCCCCAGATTCCCTTCCACCAAATTAAAATCTCTCCAAGTCAGAACTGACAGGGAGGGTCTTTTCCTTTCTTTAACCTGAAGCCTTGCTTCATGTTTCTATGGGAAAAACCAAACTCTACCTAAACAATAAAAAGTGGGAAAGTTTCCCCAGGCAGACTGCCTCTTCCGTACCTTGATTAGCCGAGCAAAATGTAGACATAAAATGCAATTGCTTTTTTTTCCCAGATGCTAAAAATGTCAGCCTTGATTTACCCCAACACTCTGACTGACTCACGGCAGACATAAATCCTTCACGCCCAATGCAATCATTTTTTGACCTGTTCAGCGGTGGAGAGAGGGAGGGCTTCACATTTATCTTCCTGGTGCCAGCACTGCGATCCCAATAACTTTTCCTTCATCTGCCCCTTATAAGGAGCAAGAGCCAGAGAAGTAAAGGCAAGAAGGTGCATGTTCATTATATTTTTTCTGAGACATGATGCAACAAGGGTTATGTTTTAAGTGATTGAGAAGGAAGGGGAAGAGAAGAATAAAAAATAGTTTTATAGATCTACTTCCTCTCACCTGAAACACAACCTCACTTTGTCTCTGCTTCATCCATGATTAGGAAAATGCAGGGGTACCTTCCATTTGGGAAACAGCTGTCTTTCTACTATAAGGAGAAACCTGGTGCCTTTCTGCCTGGTACTGTCCCAGCATGGCACACGTGATATTCCTGGGATTGATAGCAGAGTCATGATAATAGCCACTGCTGGAGGATGAACCAACACAGCCAAGTGGTCCATTGGTTTGGAAGTGTAGCCTCCAGAACTTTGGCATGTGAAGCACAATCCGTTGAACAAACAGCTACCAGTTGGTTAACAGGAAAGACACAGGATCTGACCTTGCATCTGCCCCTTACTGAGAGCGGCTTTGGACCAATCATTTCTTTCTCCATAATTAGGTCCCTGAATCTTTAAAATGGGGCCGTGCATGTCTGTCCTTTACCTCTTCCTTCATAAGGACCTTGTATTTTTTTAAATGCCTTGAGCTCTTCTGAAGCAGAGAGAGGTGCACATTTATAGTGCTGTTTTTCCTGGTCTCTATGGTTATGAATCAGAAAAATGATGCCCATTTGTCTCCATTAGAAATGGTCTTTTCCTTTCCAAATTCACAAGGTGTGCAGAAGAGCCACTTCAACCTCCCGCGGTGGCAGTGTGGTATTCTCCCTTCAGCCACTTGTCCGTATCTCTCCCCGAGGATATCATGGCCACAAGTCCCTTTCCAAGGTCCCACTTCTCTTTATTCCTGTCCCTTGCAAATGAGGTTTTTTGATCATCTTCCCCTTGCATTATGTTTCTAGATTAGAAGTTTCTTAATGGTACAGAGTGTATTCCTGTGACTGGCATATACTAGGTATGCAATATTTAGTTAATCAAATGGGCTTTTGTCTTCCTGCAGCCTCAGTCATCTCACCCTTGGCAAAACAATCTTTCCAGAGCCAAATACTTCAGGGAACTCCCTTGGCACATAGCTTCCTGTATATCCTCACTTTCTTCTGGCTGTTCTCTTCCAACCTGCAAGGATGTAAGGTGAATTTGACCACTGGAGAAGGGCAGAAACAGATCTCTCCTATCTCTCCATGACCTCCTCAGCAAGCAGGCCATGTCCTCCAGCCCACTCACCGCCCCACTGCCTGCTTCTACCTGCCCATGCATACTCCAGGAGAACAGTGCCTGTCTGTGGTCTCGTGGCTCTCTGGAATGTGGAGTGCTCTCAGAGTTGAGAGGGGAAGCCACTGGCATGCCATGAGCAGGACTGCCTTGGAGCCACTCACAGCTGAGCTTCCTACCTGGTCTTCCAGGGAAGGTGGAGCTTCAAGAAGCTTGACCTCTTCATAGCACCAGGGTAAAGGGCAGTTAAGTGTTTGGGCATCAAAATAGTCATAGGCATTGTGTGAGTTGTTGTGTATCCCCAGACCAATGCGACAATAGACACAAATTATCCCTAAGGTTGGGAAAGGTGATAGAGACTCATCAATTTCAAGCATATCTCTCTGGTTGGGGGTAGCCCTAACCAAAGACCCCTGCCTCATGTAGAGTGGGTTAGAAAGCCCATTAGCAGCTCTGTAGGCTTTAGCTCGAAGAACACCCCCATCCAAGCTCCATTCTGCACATCGAAGAGAAAAGGAAAAAACTTAACACCAGCACTTTAAACATTATGGGAACTGTGTGATATGCTGTGCTAGCCAGCCTCTGGCCTTGGAATCCATACATTATTTAATGAGAAGGAAGACATACCTTAAATGAGCCATAACAATTGCTTAAGGAAGATGGGAGTAGGGGGAGAGGAAGGACTGTGTGTGTATTTTTTTAATTTCTCAGACCATGCCCATTAGTTTTGTTTCTTATTTAGGATACAGCATTAATCATGCTAATATTTTACAGCCGGGCTTCACTCTTTAGTCATTACTTTAATCAAACCCATCAGCGAACGAAGGAACACGTTACCAGGTGGGAATAACTGCTACTGCTCGCTGTTAATTACTTTGCATTTTACAGCAATCAGCAGCAAGGGCTGAGATCATAATAAATTCATGACTTATGGGCCCATAAAATCATTACCGTAGGAAAATATGTTTTACCGGGGATTCGGTGGGCTGCTGCTCAGACAGAGATTTCTTGAAGGAAATGACACCCATGAAATTAAACTGATCCTTGCAGTCAGCAGAAATGTAAATGTACAAAGAGAGCAAAATTTTACCATGGGAGAAAGGGGCTAGCAGAAGCGGGACTGGGTGCTGGCTGAGTGTGGAGGGGGCGTGGCCACGGGAGGGGCAGGGCCAATAAGTACTGCGGGGAAGAGGATGCGGAGGGAGGAGGCTCCCAGGCAGGAAAAACCTTTAGAGAGAGCAGGAAGGAAAGAGACTCAGTGGCCTGTGCGTGATTCAGAGGTCCAGACGTCTGGGAGAGCAGTCGTTTTACTATATCATAGTCTCTAACCTCTCCCAGCTTTAGTTATTTCAGCCAGCTTTTTCCCACTGCCTTGGGTACTGTGACTTAGGTGGTCTCAGAGGCCCTGAGGATGGTAATGTTAAAGGCACAGGGACAAGTCCACAAATCAGCCCTGCCAGAGTCCAAGAATGGAGGGAGATTCACTCCTGTGTTTTCCCCACTGTCTTCAAGCAACCTAACTAGGCTTGTTGATGGATAGCTGCACTTCTTCACTGAGGCAACCCTGCACCTGGCTTCCAACGCCCACTGCCACCCCACACATCTCCAGCCTCCTTGTGTAGGTCTCTGTGTCAAAGGCCATCACTGGTCTATGGGAAATGCTCTCCAAGGAGAATAATTAAAACCCTGGTGTTTGTTTTATTGGGAGGTTTCTCTACCTTCAAATTTCTCCCGGGATGCATTCATGCCATTTGTTTAGAAGCAACTGCTTCCTTTTCCATTGCTTCTTCCAATTACACTAGACAAACACAGGCCCTTATCTGGTGTTGTTTAAGCATGAAATTATAACAGATCCTTTTAAATGCTAAAGCACTAAAAATAAGTCCTTTTATCAAGACACACCAGGTCTAGATATAGTAGCTCATTAATTCTGTAAATCAGACAAGATGAAATTCAAACAAAATCCAAGAGCTTTCAGTGAAGGAGCACTCATTCTTTCTGAGATGATCACCATCCTTGTTCACCATGATCATTATCGTTCACATTTCTACGGGGTAGCGGGGGTTGTCCTCTCAACTTGGAAGATCATCCCAGCTGAGAGGAATCAGTGTCACCAGAAGGACCACAAGGAGTCAAATATGAGTTGGAATCCTACTTTTACCACTTCCTAGTGGTGGGTCTTAGGGAATTTATTTAATATCCTGGACCTCAGTTATATATTCTGTAAAACAGAGAAAATTATACCTACCTTTAAATAAAGAATTGCTGTGGAAATGAAATGAGCTTACTATGCACATGTAGCACCAAATAAAACACTAAGCAGGCCTTCTGATAAAGTTGATTCACTTCTTTGAAATTCTCTCCTGCACCCCACCCCAAGTTCAGGCAAGGCAAAACAGCCAGCCTCCTGAAGGAAGTCAGAGAGGCTGGGGAGCTGGTTAGCACGAGTTGGCCCCTGAGAACCTTGCACAACAGCAGCCAGTTACAAGAGATGATGAACGAATGGTGTGGGGTGTTTGGCCACATTCCCACCTGTCACTGTGACTTTCAGGAATACGTACGGCCCTTCTCAGTTCTTGAGAGATTCTGAGCTTCATATAAGCCTAATTTGCTCCAGAAGCAACAGGCAGGGACAGAAGGCACCAGCCTCACTGGGAACACCAGGTTGTGATGTCTAATTTTTCCCATTATGGTCTCTTTCTCTTGCATTCACTTTTTTGAAACTGTTGGTAACAAACAGAAAGAAGGAGCCCCCTTGTCATTGTTTGCCCCATCATCCTCCCTCCTCCAACAAAGGTATGGCCCCAGACATCATCTCACCACAGCGGCAGTACTGGCAGCAAAGCTTAGCAAGGGAGCCTGCTCTCCATAAACTATTAACTGCTTTCACTGTCAATAAAAGCAAAACTGACCCACCTCCCTTGCCTGGTTTCTTCCCCCAGCCCCCAACCCAGTTCACTACCTCAGCACTAGGGCAAGAGAAATAGCTGAGGAGCTCTGAACAAAATTAATTATTTTTAAGCAAGAAACCAAGAAATGCAATAACCCACCAACTTTTCATCTCTCAGGAGAACAGAGTTTTAATATCATTTTGGATCACAAGTGAAATAAGTTAGATGGATGCTGACATTTTAGCCATGTATATGTTCTTGATAAGTTGTATAAGCAAGCCCCTTACAATGGGATGAAATAAAATGAGGGGAGATTTAAGGGTATATGGGGTTTTTCCCTCATTTAAAATTTCTGAAGCCATGGGAGCAGTGGAAAGCAGACAAATACCAGAGTCAGCATAGACAAGTTTGAATCCCAGCTCTGTCATGTATGAGTTCCTTGACTTTGGGCAAGTGCCTTAACCCCCCTGATCCTCAGTTTCCCCATCTGAATTATTGAGATTATGCATCTACCTTTCATGGTTGTTGTAAAAGATAAAATAATTAATGTTTATAAAACATCTGTAACAGGGTAATATAGTCAACAAATGGTTGTGGTTATTACTAGATTAGCACCTTGTTACTGAAAAACCTCCAAGGAGCTATTGTAATGAGAATGAGGATTCTAACCCGTGTGATAAAACCCCAGAACACTTTGTGCTACAAAACCCAATACACAGTGCCAGAACACCTATATCAGTTAGAATCCTTTGGCAACAAGTAGAATACACTTATTCTAGACAACTTCCATGGAAAATAATTGTTAAAATGAATAACATGTAGCTTAGCCACTCAATTTTACATCTCAACTATCATTAGATGTCATTAGGAGGGATTTTAAACGTATATCTTACCTTACCATTGTTAAGTGGGTAAAGGAAGATTCAAAGCCAAGAGAAAGACTAATTTAACCTCCATGTCTGAAGACACTTATGCTTTAAATATATCAAAACATCTGTACTCCCCAAAAATGTTTATTCATAATACTTAAATAATAGCATAGGCTAATTATTCTTCAGATGTCATACATATGTGCCAGTTTCTGTTTTCTATGTGATGTAACATTTTATAGGAGATCAGTAAATACATAGGCTAATACTAATTTTTAACAGAAAAAAACTTTGTTATTGGTATTAGTTTTGGATGATAGTAATTTTTTATTTGAAATAGGAAAGATAAATAATGTTACCAGCACCTCTTAGGTGTCTTGCACTATTCTAGGCATTTACACACCTTATCAAAATTGGTTCTAGCAACAACTTACAAGGTGTGTAGATTTATTCCCATTTCACAAATAAGGAAGCTGGGGTTCAGATTTATTGCTTAGGTCACCCAGCTAGAGATGGAGGTGGGCACCTGCTCCTGGTTGACTACTGGGTAAATTACAAAATTAGGGCAGAAATAAGTTACTTGAAACCAATGAGACAAAACGTACCAGAATCTCTGGGACACAGCTAAAGAAGTGTTTAGAGGGAAATTTAGAGCACTAAATGCCCATATCAGAAAGCAGGAAAGATCTAAAACAGACACCCTAAAATCACAATTAAAAGAACTAGAGAAGTAAGAGCAAACAAACTTAAAAGCTAGCAGAAGACAAGAAATAACTAAGATCAGAGCAGAACTGAAGGGGCTAGAGACACTGAAAACCCTTCAAAAAAAAAAAATCAATGAATGCAGGAACCGGTTTTTTGAAAAGATTCACAAAATAGACCACTGGCCATACTAATAAAGAAGAAAAGGGAGAAGAATACAATAGACACAATAAAAAATGATAAAGGGGAGATCACCACTGATCCCACACAAATACAAAATAACATCAGAGAATACTATAAACACCTCTACATAAATAAACTAGAAAATCTAGAAGAAATGGATAAATTCCTGGACACATACACTTTCCTAAGACTAAACCAGGAAGAAGTCGAATCCCTGAATAGACCAATAACAAGTTCTGAAATTGAGGCAGTAATAGCCTACCAACGAAAACATGTCCAGGACCAGATGGATTCACAGCCAAATTCTACCAGAGGTAGAAAGAGGAGCTGGTACCATTCCTTCTGAAACTATTCCAAACAATAGAAAAAGAGGGACTCCTCCCTAATGCATTTTATGAGGCCAACATCATCCTGATACCAAAACCTAGCAGAAACACAACAGAAAAAGAAAATTTCAGGCCAATATCCCTGATGAACATCAATGCAAAACTCCTCAATAAAATACTGGCAAATTGAATCCAGCAGCACATCAGAAAGCTTACCACCATGATCAAGTTGGCTTCATCCCTAGGATGCAAGGCTGGTTCCACATACACGAATCAATAAATGTAATCCATCGCATAAACAGAACCAATGACAAAAACCGCATGATTATCTCAATAGATGCAGAAAAGGCCTTCAATAAAATTCAACACCCTTTCTTGCTAAAAACTCCCAATAAACTAAGTATTGATGGAACGTATCTCAAAATAATAAGAGCTATTTATGACAAACCCACAGCCAATATCATACTGAATGGGCAAAAACTGGAAGCACTCCCTTTGAAAACCGGCAAGAGAAGGATGCCCTCTCTCATCTCTCCTATTCAGCACAGTATTGGAAGTTCCAACCAGGGCAATCAGGCAAGAGAAAGAAAGAAAGGGTATTCAAATATGAATAGAGAAAGTCAAATTGTCTCTGTTTGCAGATGACATGATTGTATATTTAGAAAACTCCATCATCTCAGCCCAAAAATTCCTTATGCTGATAAGTAACTTCAGCAATGTCTCAGGATACAAACTCAATATGCAGAAATCACAAGCATTCCTATATATCAATAACAGACTGAGACACAAATCATGAGTTAACTCCCATTCACAATTGCTACAAAGAAAATAAAATACCTGGGAATATGACTTACAAGGGAGGTGAAGGACCTCTTCAAGGAGAACTACAAACCACTGCTCAAGGAAATAAGGGAGGACACAAACAAATGGAAAAAAAACCCATGCTCATAGATAGGAATCAAGTTACCATTAACTTTCTTCACAGAACTAGAAAAAACTACTTTAAATTTCATATGGAACCAAAAAAGAGCCTGTAGAGCCAAGACAATCTTAACAAAAAGAACAAAGCTGGAGACATCACGCTACCTGACTTCAAACTATACTACAAGGTTACAGTAACCAAAACAGCATGGTACTGGTACCAAAACAGGTATATAGACCAATGGAACAGAATAGAGTACTCAGAAATAATACCACACATCTACAACCATCTGATCTTAGACAAATCTGACAAAAACAAGCAATGGGGAAAGGGTCCCTATTTAATAAATGGTGCTGGGAAAACTGGCTAGCCATATGCAGAAAATTGAAATTGGACTCCTTCCTTACACCTTATACAAAAATTAACTCAAGATGGATTAAAAACTCAAATGTTAAACCTAAAACCATAAGAGCCCTAGAGGAAAATCTAGGCAATACCTTTCAGGACATAGGCATGGGCAAAGACTTCATGACTAAAACACCAAAAGCAATTGAAACAAAAGCCAAAATTGACAAATGGGATCTAATTAAACTAAAGAGCTTCTGCACAGCAAAAAAAAAAAAAAAAAAAAAACTATCATCAGAGTGAACAGGCAACCTATAGAATGAGAGAAAATGTTTGCAATCTATCCATCTGATAAAAGTCTAATATCCAGAATCTACAAGGAACTTAAACATATTTACAAGAAATAAAAACAACCCCATCAAAAAGTGGACAAAGTATATAAACAGACAAGTCTCAAAAGAAGACATTTATGTGGCCAACAAACATATGAAAAAAAGTTCAACATCACTGGTCATTGGAGAAATGCAAATCAAAACCATAATGAGATACCATCTCATGCCAGTTAGAATGGCAATCATTATAAAGTCAGGCAACAACAGATACAAGAAAGGATGCAGAGAAATATGAACGCTTTTACACTGTTGGTGGGAATGTAAATTAATTCAACCATTGTGGAAGACAGTGTGGCAATTCCTCAAGGATCTAGAACCAGAAATACCATTTGACCCAGCAATCCCATTACTGGGTATATACCCAAAGGATTTTAAATCATTCTACTATAAAGACACATGCACATATATGTTTATGGTAGCACTATTTACAATAGCGAAGACTTGGAACCAACCCAAATGCCTATAAATGATAGACTGGATAAAGAAAATGTGGCACATATACATGGTGGAATACTATGCAGCCATAAAAAAAGAATGAGTTCATGTCCTTTGCAGGGACATGGATGAAGCTGGAAACCATCATTCTCAGCAAACTAACACAGGAACAGAAAACCAAACAACGCATATTCTCACTCATAAGCGTGAGGTGAACAATGAGAACACATGGATACAGGGAGGGGAACATCACACACGGGGCCTGTTGGGAGGCAGAGGGCAAGGGGAGGGATAGCATTAGGACAAATACCTAATGTATGTGGGGCTTAAAACCTAGATGATGGGTTGATGGGTGCAGCAAACCACCATGGCACATGTATACCTGTGTAACAAATCTGCATGCTCTGTACATGTATCCCAGAACTTAAAGTATAATTTAAAAAAAAAAAAAAAAGAAGAAATCACAAGATAAAAAAATAAAGAAAATAGAGATGGAGGTGGACTTTGAAGCCAGATTTATCTAAAGATCAAACTGCCTTACTCTAGGGAAAAGCTACATAGGGGCATATGTGCCCTGGAAGGAAAGTAAAAATATTACTTGGGACATAATTATACTAAACAATTATTTGTTGCTTATCTGAAATGCAAATTTAACTGGGCACACTATATTTTATCTGTCAACCTTATTTTATGTTTTGAAATTAGGTTATGTGTACATTTTCTTATATTTTTGATTTTTATTTTACTGCTCTAAGCTTTTTTGTTAAATTAAGTAAAAATGAATGCATAGTTCTTAATATACAAAACACTAATGTGGTATTTCTCTGGCTTTGTTGTTTTTTGTTTTCTTGTGACTGATCCTAAGCTCCAAAGCAGACCACACTGCTGTCTCAGAGTCCAAAAAGGAAAAAAACAAAGCTTTGCTCTCTTTTCTTGGCGATAGCTGTTTCATGTTTCAAATACAATTCTTAAAAAAATCAACTCTTGTGACCTTTATATTTGAAAGGATCATTACTTATGTTGCCATTCATCAGGACTTCAAGGAGATGATATTTGAGTCTCTACCCTGCTCATAAAATATTAGGAGGTGATGATCAAAACCAAAGACTTTTCGGTTTTGGACAAAATGGTGAACTAACACAGACTGCTGGTTCCCCAAACTGAACTTGGAGAAAATGACAGAGGAAGACATGAAACTCATGAAATATGAAATAACAACTTAAAAAGAAACTCTCCCCTAAAACTCCTATTGACAGTGGGGGAAGGGAAGGGATGATAGCAAACAGAATTGACTGTGAATTTGTGGCACCTGGGGCTTTCCATCCTCAGAGATACCCTCTTTGGTCTCCTTCAACTTGCCAGGACCAACAGGCTAGTGTTTACCTTTGTCTCCTCATTACCAAACAGAGGAGCTGATATCCTTAAGAAAATCAAACCTCACAGCCAAATACTTAAGTACCTGAAGAATAAAACTACCTCCAAAGAAAAATAACAAACTTTAAATACATAAAGCGTGATTATTGAAACAGAAAGACCAAGAATTTAGAATAAGTGTAACAAATATACTTTTGAGGATAAATATACTATCAATATTAAAAAAAAGAAAAATGAAAGAGAAACATGATAAAGTACTAGAAATAAAAATTTAATAATGGAAATTTTTAAAAAATAGGGTAAATAATAGGATGGATCCAGCTGAATGGCAAATTGATGAGTTGAAATATCAGATTAAAAATGCCACAGGATCTATTGAGATAATCATGTGGTTTTTGTCATTGGCTCTGTTTATGCGATGGATTACATTTATTGATTTGCATGTGTTGAACCAGCCTTACATCCCAGGGATGAGCTGACTTGACTGTGGTGGATAAGCTTTTTAATGTGCTGGTGGATTCAGTTGCCAGGTTTTTTTGTTTGTTTTTGTTTTTGTTTTTGAGATGAAGTCTCGCTTTCTTGCCCAGGCTGTAGTGCAATGGTGCAGATCTCGGTTCACTGCAACCTCCACCTCCCGAGTTCAAGCAATTATCCTACCTCAGCCTCCTGAGTGAGTAGCTGGAACTACAGGCACCCACCACCATGCCCAGTTAATTTTTGTATTTTTAGTAGAGACGGGGTTTCACTGTATTAGCCAGACTGGTCTCAAACTCCTGACCTCAGGTAATCCAACCCCCTTGGTCTCCCAAAGTACTGGGATTACAGGCTTAAGCCACCATGCCTGGCCGGCTTGCCAGTATTTTATTGAGGACTTTTGCATTGATGTTCATCAGGGATATTGGCCTGAAATTTTGTTGTTGTTATTGTTGTTACTGTTGTTGTTGTGTCTCTGCCAGGTTTTGCTATCAGGATGATGCTGGCCTCATAAAATGCATTAAGGAGGAGTCCCTCTTTTTCTATTGTTTGGAATAGTTTCAGAAGGAATGGTAGCAGCTCCTCTTTGTACCTCTGGTAGAATTCAGCTGTGATTCCGTCTGGTCCTGGGTTTTTTTTTTTTTTTTTTGGTTGGTAGGCTATTAATTACTGCCTCAATTTCAGAACTTGTTATTGGTCTATTCAGGGATTTGACTTCTTCCTGCTTTAATCTCAGGAAGATATATGTGTCCAGGAATTTATCCATTTCTTCTAGATTTTCTAGTTTATTTATGTAGAGGTGTTTATAGTATTCTCTGATGTTATTTTGTATTTGTGTGGGATCAGTGGTGATCTCGCCTTTATCATTTTTTATGGTGTCTATTTTACTCTTCTCACTTTTCTTCTTTATTAGTATGGCTGGCTAGTGGTCTATTTTGTTAATCTTTTCAAAAAACCAGCTCCTGGATTCATTGATTTTTTGGAGGGTTTTCAGTGTCTCTGTTCAGTTCTGCTCTGATCTTAGTTATTTATTGTCTTCTTCTAGCTTTTAAGTTTGTTCGCTCTTACTTCTCTAGTTCTTTTAATTGTGATATTAGGGTGACAATTTTAGATCTTTCCTGCTTTCTTTTGTGGGCATTTAGTGCTATAAATTTCCCTCTACATACTGCTTCAAATGTGTCCCAGAGATTCTGGCATGTTGTATCTGGTTCTTATTGGTTTCAAAGAACATCTTTATTTCTGCCTTCATTTTGTTATGTACCCAGTAGTCATTCAGGAGCAGGTTGTTCAGTTTCCATGTAGTTGTGCAGTTTTGAGTGAGTTTCTTAATCCTGAGTTCTAATTTGATTGCACTGTGGTCGGAGAGACTGTTATGATTTCCATTCTTTTGCATTTGTTAAAGAGTTTGACCTCCAATTATGTGGTCAATTTTAGAATAAGTGAGATATGGTGCTGAGAAGAATGTATCTTCTATTGATTTGGGGTGGAGAATTCTGTAGATGTCTATTAGGTCTGCTTGGTCCAGAGCTGAGTTCAAGTCCTGAATATCCTTGTTAATTTTCTGTCTCATTGATCTAATATTGACAGTGTGGTGTTAAAGTGTCCCACTATTATTGTGTGGTAGTCTAAGTGTCTTTGTACGTCTCTAACAACTTGCTTTATGAATCTGGGTGCTCCTGTATTGGGTGCATATATATTTAGGATATCTCTTCTTGTTGCATTGATCCCTTTACAATTATGTAATGGCCTTGTCTTTTTTGATCTTTGTTGGTTTAAAGTCTGTTTTATCAGAGGCTAGGATTGCAACTCCTGCCTTTTTTTTTTTTTTTTTTTTTTTTTTTTTTTTTTTTTTTTTTTTTTTGTTTTTTTTTTTTTTTTTTTTTTTTTTTTTTTTTTTTTTTTTTTTTTTTGCTTTCCATTTGCTTGGTAGAGCTTCCTGCATCCCTTTATTTTGAGCCTATGTGTGTCTTTGCACATGAGATGGGTCCCCTACATACAGCACACTGATGGGTCTTGACTCTTCATCCAATTTGCCAGTCTGTGTCTTTTAATTGGGGCATTTAGCCCGTTTCCATTTAAGTTTAATATTGTTACACGTGAACTCGATCCTGTCATTATGATGTTAGCTGGTTATTTTGCCCATTAGTTGATGCAGTTTCTTCATAGTGTCAATGGTCTTTCATTTTGGTTTGTTTTTGCAGTGGCTGATATTGGTTTTTCCTTTCCATATTTAGTGCTTCCTTCAGAAGCTCTTGTAAGGCAGGCCTGGTGGTGACAAAATCCCTCAGCATTTGCTTGTCTGTAAAGAATTTTATTTCTCCTTCACTTATGAAACTTCGTTTGGCTGGATATGAAATTCTGGGTTGAAAATTCTTTTCTTTAAGAATGTTGAATATTGGCCCTCACTCTCTTCTGGCTTGTAGGTTTTCTGCAGAGAGATCCACTGTTAGTCTGATGGGCTTCCCTTTGTGGGTAACCCGACCTTTCTTTCTGGCTGCACTTAACATTTTTTCCTTCATTTCAACCTTGGTGAATCTGACGGATTATGTGTCTTCGGGTTGCTCTTCTCGAGGAGTATCTTTATGGTGTTCTCTATATTTCCTGAATTTGGATGTTGGACTGTCTTGCTAGGTTGGAGAAGTTCTCCTGGATAATATCCTGAAGTGTGTTTTACAACTTGGTTCCATTCTCCCCATCACTTTCAGGTACACCAATCAAACATAGGTTTGGTCTTTTCACATAGCCCCATATTTCTTTGTTCATTCCTTTTTTTTCTTTTTTCTCTAATCTTGTCTTCACATTTTATTTCATACTCCAGCACAGCATAGCTACTCCATGAAAGTGTGGCCATCCTGCCTCTTTAAGCAGGTCTCCGATCCTGTTTCTCCTCACTGGGCAGAACCTCCTAACTGGGGCCTCCTGCCACACCCTTCAGTATTCTCTGGCCTCCAAAAATTTGAAAACTCCCTGACATAGAACTCTGAGAGTGAGCGGTGGGCCACCATCTTTGGTGTTTGGGCAACTTAGCAGTTCTAGCCTTCAGGCTTTGGAGAATCCAAGCCAACCAGGGGTAGAAGTGGTACCCCAGACAGCAGAGAAGTCCCACAAAGCATTGCCAGATTACTTTTTTAAGTGTGTCCCTGAGCCCATTCCTCATCACCAGGTGGAGCCTCCCAACCAGGGTCTCTGGCTACCCCCATCAGTGTCCTCCAGCTGACAGAGATTTCAGGCCTCTCTGGGATAGAGCTCCCAGAAGGAGGGGAAGGCCACCATCTTTGCTGTTTGGGTGACTTAGCTGTTCCAACCTTTGGGTTTCAGGGCATCCAAAGTGACCAGGGGCTGAAGTGGACCCTGAGCACAGCAAAGCTGCTATACAAAATCTTGGTCAGACTACTTTTATAAGTGAGTCCCCAGTCTCATTCCTCCTGATTGGGTGGGACCTCCTGGGGTCATCAACCACCTCCTACAGGTGTTTTCAGGCCAGCAACAAGTCTACACCTCCTTGGGATGGAGCTCCCAGAGGAAGAGGCAGGCTGCCATCTTTCCTGTTTTGCAGACTTCATTGGTGATTCCTCCAGGTACTAAAAAATCTGAGGCAACTAGAGATTGGAGCAGACCTCTAGCATACCACAGCAGTCTGACAGAAAAATGGCCAGACTGTTAAAAAAAAATCCAAAGGTTAGCAACCTCAAAGATTGAAGGCAGATAAGCCTACAAAGATGAGAAAGAATCAGCACAAGAACACTGAAAACTCAAAAAGCCAGAGTGCCCCCTTTCCTCCAAATGACCACATCACCTCTCCAGCAAGGGTTCAGAACTGGGCTGAGGCTGTGATGGCTGAAATGACAGAAATAGAATTCAGAATATGAATAGGAATGAAGTTCACTGAGCTAAAGAAGTATGTTGTAACCCAGTGCAAGGAAGCTAAAAATCATGATAAAACATTGCAAGAGCTGATAGGCAAAATGGCCAGTCTAGAGAATGTAACTGACCCAATAAAGCTGGAAAACAGACAACAAGAATTTTATAATGCAATCACAAGTATTAACAACAGAATAGATCAAGAGAGGAAAGAATCTCAGAGCTGAAGACTACCTTTCTGAAATAAGACAAACAGACAAGAGTAGAGAAAGAAAGAATAAAACAGAATGAACAAAACCTCCAAGAAATATGGGATTATGTAAAGAGACTGAATCTGTGACTAGTATACATGAAAGAGATGGGGAGAATAAAACCAATTTGGAAAACATATTTCAGGATATCATCCATGAGAACTTCCCCAGCCTAGCTGGAGAGGCTAACATTCAAATTCAGAAAATGCACAGAGAGAACCCCAGTAAGATACTCTATGAGAAGATCATCTCCAAGACACATAATCATCAGATTCTCAGAGGTGGAAATGAAAGAAAAAAATTTTTAAAGGCAGCTACAGAGAAAGGCCAGGTCATCTATAAAGGGAAGCCCATTAGACTAACAGGACCTCTCAGCTGAAATATTACAAGCCAGAAGACACTGGGGGCCAATATTCAACATTCTTAAAGGAAATTCCAACTCAGAATTTCATATCTGGCCAAACTAAGCTTCATAAGTGAAGGAGAAATAAGATCATTTTTTGACAAGCAAATACTGAGTGCATTTGTTACCACAAGATGTGCCTTCCAAGAGCTCCTGAAGGAAGAACTAAATATGGAAAGGGAAAATTGTTACCAACCACTACAAAAACACACTAAAGCACATAGACCAGTGACACTATAAAGCAACTGCATAAAAAGTCTTCAAAATAACCAGCTAACATCATGAAGACAGGATCAAAATCACACATATTAATACTAACCTTAAATGTAGGTGGGCTAAATGCCCCAATTAAAATACACAGAGTTGCAAGCTTGATAAAGAACCAAGACTCATTGATATGCTGTCTTCAAGAGACCCATCTCACATGCAGTGACACACATAAGCTCAAAATAAAGCGATAGAGGAAAATCTACCAAGCAAATGGGGAACAGAAAAAAGCAGGGGTTGCAATCCTAGTTTCTGACAAAATAGACTTTAAACCAACAATATCATAAGAGACAAAGAAGGGTATTACATAATGGTAAAGGGTTCAATTCAACAAGAAGATCTAACTATCCTAAATATATATGTACCCAAATTCATAAAGCAAGTTTTCCAAGACATTCAAAGATACAGACTCCCACACAATAACAGTGAGAGACTTTAACACCCCACTGACAATATTAGACAGATCTTGGAGACAGAAAATTAACAAAGATATTCATGACCTGATCAAATGGACTTCATAGATATCTACAGAACTGTCTACTCAAAAACAATTGTATATAGAATATACATTCTCATTCTGTGTGGCACTTACTCTAAAATCAATCGCATAATCGGAAGTAAAACACTCCACAGCAAATATAAGAGAACTGAAATCATAACAAACAGTCTCTTGGACCACAAAACAATCAAATTAGAAATAAAGACTAAGAAATTCTCTCAAAAAGTCCTACTTGCAAACTGAATCCAGCAGCACATCAGAAAGCTAATTCACCACAATCAAGTAGGCTTCATCTCCAGGATACAAGTGTGTTCAACAAATCAATAAATGTGTTTAATCACATAAACAGAACTAAAAACAAAAACCACATGATTATCTAAATCAAAGCAAAAAAAAAAAAAAGCTTTTTATAAAATTCAACGCTCCTTCATGTTAAACACTCTCATTAAACTGGGTATTGAGAAACATACCTCAAAGTGATAAGAACCATATATGACAAACCCACAGCCAATATCATACTGAATGGGCAAATGCTGGAAGCATCCGCTTGAAAGCTGGCATAATACAAGGATGCCCTCTCTCAACACTCCTGTTCAACATAGTATTGGAAGTTCTGGCCAGGGAAATCAGGCAAGAGAAAGTAATAAAGGGCATCCAAATAGGAAGAGAGGAAGCCAAACTATCACTGTTTGCAGATGACATGATCACATATCTAGAAAACTTCATAGTCTCAGCTCAAAATCTTCTTATGCTAATAAATAACTTCAGCAAAATCTCAGGATACAAAATCAATGTGCAAAAATCACTAGCATTCCTATACACCAACAACAGTCAAGCCAAGAGCCAAACCAGTAATGAACTCCCATAAACAATTGCCACCAAAAGAATAAAATACCTAGGAATAAAGCTAACAAAGGAGATGAATGGGGTCTTTAAGGAGAACTACAAAATATCATGCAAAAAAATCACAGATGACACACACAAAAAAATTCCATGTTCATAGATAAGAAGAATCAATTTGTGAAAATGGCCATACTGCCCAAAGCAAATTACAGATTCAATGTTATTCCTATTTAACTACCATTGACATTCTTCACAGAACTAGAGAAAACTATTTTATAATTCGCATAGAACTATAAAGGAGCCCAAATAGCCAAAGCAATCTTAAGCAAAAAGCACAAAACCGGAGGCATTACACTCCTCAACTTCAAACTATACTACAGGGCTACAGTAAACAAAACAGCATGATACTGGTACAAAAACAGACACGCAGACCAATGGAACAGAATAGAGGACCCAGAAATAAGACCACACACCTACAACTATCTGATCTTCAACAAGCCTGACAAAAACAGGCAATGGAGAAAGTATTCCCTGTTCAATAATGGTGAAAGGATAACTGGCTAGCTACATGCAGAAGATTGAAACTGGACCCCTTCTTTACACCATATACAAAAATTAACTCGAGATGGATGAAGAACTAAATGTAAAACTCAAAACTGTAAAAACCCTGGAATACAACCTAGGGAACACCATTCATAGGCGTGGGCAAAGATTTCATGATGAAGACACCAAAAGCAATTGCAACAAAAGCTAAAATTGACAAATGGAATCTAATTAAACTAAATAGTTTCTGCACAGCAAAAGAAATTATCAGAGCAAACAGGCAACCTAAAGAATGGGAGAAAATTTTTGCAATCTACCCATCTGACAAAGGTCTAACATCCAGAATTTACAAAGAATTTAAACAAATTTACAAGAAAAAAAAAATCAAAAAGTGGGCAAAGGACATGAAGAGATTCTTTTCAAAAGAAGACTTACATGGGGCCAACAAGCATATGAAAAAAAGCTCAGCATCACTGATCATTAGAGAAATGCAAATCAAAACCACAATGAGATACCATCTAACACCAGTCAGATGGCTATTATTAAAAAGTCAAAAAACTACAGATGCTGGTGAAATTGTGGAGCAAACGTAATGCTTATTCATTGTTAGTAGGATTGTAAATTAGTTCAGCCATTGTAGGGGACAGTGTGGAGATTCCTCCAAGACCTAAAGACAGAAATACCATTTAACTCAGCAATCCCATTAATGGGTATATACCTGAAGGAATATAAATCATTCTATTACAAAGACATATGCATGCATGTGTTCATTGCAGCACTATTCACAATAGCAAAGACATGCAATCAACCTAAATGATAGACTGTATAAAGAAATCAATGATAGACTGTATAAAGAAAATGTGGTTTGTATACACCATGGAATACTATGCAGCCATTAAAAAGGATGGACTCATGTCCTTTACAGGGACACAGATGGAGCTGGAGGCCACTATCCTTAGCAAACTAACACAGGAACAGAAAACCAAATACCACATGTTCTCACTTATAAGTGGGACCTAAATTATGAGAACACATGGACATACAGGAAAACACACACTGGGGTCTTTCAGAAGGTGGATAGTGGAAGGAAGGAGAGGATCAGGAAAAATAATTAATGGATACGAGGCTACATGCCTACGTGATCAGATAATCTGTACAACAAACTCCCATGACACAAGTTTACCTATATAACAAATGTGCACTTGTACACCTGAACTTAAAATTCCCAGTATTGTCAAAGGCTGAGGTAGCAGGATCACTTGAGGCCAGGCATTTGAGACTAGGCAGGGCAACAGTAAGACACCCCTGACACTACTAAAAATTTTAAAAAATTAAAAATTAGCTGAGTGTGTTGGTGCACATCTGTAGTCCCAGCACTCAGGATGCTGTGGTGGGAGGATTGCTTGAGCCCAGGAGTTCACGACTATAGTGAGCTATGATCACTGTACTCTGTACTTCAGTCTGGGTGACAGAGTGAGACTCTGTCTTAAGAAAAAAAAAAGAAAAACCACGGAAAAGAAAAAAGATAGCAAATATAAAGGATTAAAAATAAGTGTCACCATCAGATAACAGGAATCCTCAAATGTGATAGAAAAAGAGAAAGATGTGAAAAAATATGGGCAGAAAGTTCTCAGAATCATTAATTAACCTAAGATCAAAAGAACCTCCACACAGTATTAAACAGAAGAGATAAGCATAAAACACACACACACACACACACACACACACACACACACACACACACACCCCTTGATGCCACATATAGAACTGTAGGCATAACAGAAAAAAAACTAAATGTTAAAGCTTCTAGAATGAATAAATCATTTAGTAAGAACAAGAATCAGATTGACATTAGACTTTTCAATGGCAACATTAGACAAAAGAAGACAATGAGGAAATATTTTTAAAGCATTGAAGGAAAAGAACTTTGAACCTAGAATTAAGTATATTAAATTGTCATTTAAATGTGAGGACATAATAAAATATTCTAACATATATAATGCCCTAGAGGCTAGCCAAAATAAAAAATAAAAAAGACCCACAGCAAAGACACATTTGGAAGAAGTGCTCAAATAATAAGAGAAATAAATCTAGGAGATACTGCAAGTGATATGGAAATCAAAGTTGATAAAGTATTCTAGTATCATTTTTTAATGAAAAGAGAGAGCTTTTGAGATGTGTCAATTAATTCAACCATTGTGGAAGACAGTTTGGCAATTCCTCAAGAATCTAGAACCAGAAATACCATTTGACCCAGTAATCCCATTACTGGATATATATACACACACCCAAAGGATTATAAACCATTCTACTATAAAGACACGTGCACATGTATGCTTATTGCAGCACTATTTACGATAGCAAAGACATGGAACCAACCCAAATGCCCATCAGTGATAGACTGGATAAAGAAAATGTGGCACATCTATACCATGAAAAACTATGCAACCACAAAAAAAGAATGAGTTCATGTCCTTTGCAGGGACATGGATGAAGCTGGAAACCATTATTCTCAGCAAACTAACACAGGAACAGAAAACCAAATACTGCATGTTCTCACTCATAAGTGGGAGTTGAACAACGAGAACACGTGGACATAGGGAGGGAACATCACACACCAGAGCCTATTGTGGAGGTCGGGGGCAAGGGGAGGGATAGCATTAGGACAAATACCTAATGCATGCAGGGTTTAAAACCTAGATAATGGGTTGATGGGTTCAGCAAACCACCATGGCACATGTATACCTATGTAACAAACCTTCACGTTCTGCACATGTATCCCAGAACTTAAACTATAATTAAAAAAAAAAAAAAGAAAAGAAAAAAGAAAGCTAAGAAAAGGGGAAAACATCCATAATAATCAAAAACTAAAATTCTAAGAAAAATCAACATGATAAGAGGTAGAGAAGTGAGGATACTAAGAGAGAAGAGTTTGCCAGTATATTTGTTTTGTGAGAACAAAGAGAGAGTTAGAAAAAGAGAGAAGGAAGGAAGGACAGGCGAGGGAGAAGGAAGAAGAAAGGCTGACTTTAAAAATCGAAGAATACAAATATGACTCTTAAGAGCAGCCACTACAAAATTAACATTAGAATTAGAAGAATATGAATATATCCAAGGAAAAGCAGGAATAAAAAATTTAAAAAGAAAAATATAGTAAATGGAAAAAATACAAAAGATAATAATAGAACTAAGTTCTAATGTAATAGTCATTTGAATATAAAATAAACTCATTAATTACAAGATAGAAACTTTCTAATTGTTTTAATCCAACAATATATTGATTACAAGATGCATACTTAAAAACACACAGAAAGTTTAGAAATAGGATGGAAAAGATAAACTAGTGAAACATGAACCAAATGAAAGCTTGATAGTGATCTTAATATCTAAGATTGGTTTTAAAGCTAAGAAAATTGAAAAGGAACAAATAAGAACATCACCTATTCATAAAAGGAGAAAGAAAAAAATAGATGGTAGAGCCAACATACATGCATCTAATACAGCTTCAAGTGTACAAAGCAATAGTTATCTAAATTGCAGGAAGAAATATATTAATAAAAATGTTTGGTTTTGGTAGATTTATTAGGAATGAGTATTTCAAGCATAAGAAAATAACAGAGATATCAAAATCCTAAATAACAATTGTCAAACTCTAGCAAGTACATAAAGAGTACACATGGTAAGTACGCCCCAACAAACAGAGAATATAACTTTTAGCTCATCCTCATTAACAAAAGTAGACCACATATTAGATCATTAAAGCAATCTCAGTAAATTACTAAAGAACAATATCAAACAGACTGTGATCTTCAACAATTATCAAACAGAATTAGAAATTATCTACAAAAAGATAATTTAAATAGCATATTTGGAAATGAAACCACATTTTTATTAAATAGTTCTTGGGTTAAACAGGAAATAAGAGGAAATTTAGAAATATTCAGGACCGAATGATAATTAAAATACCACAAAATCTATGGGAGATTAGTAAAGCCATGCCTAGAGGAAAAAGTTAGAGTTTTAAATAAATTATCAGGAAATGGAAAAGTTAGAAATAAATTAAGCATGCAACTAAAAAATTGGGGAGAAAGAATCTTAAAGCAAGCACAAAGAAATAGAAAGTAGGGAAATATTAATGGTAAGAGCAGAAATCAAGGAAACAGAGAACATAACAGTAACAGAAGGTTAACAACTCAAGAGGTTTTGTTTGCTTCCTACTAAAAATAAAATATAAAAGCCATCTGACAAGACTGATTTTCATACAAGAGAAAAATTACATGCCCTCGCAATAAATGAAGGAAGGAAGGAAGGAAGGAAGGAAGGAAGGAAGGAAGGAAGGAAGGAAATAGCTGTTAATTAATATATTTGAAAACGTTGATAAAACAAACAAAAGCCTAAAACAATTTTTAAAGACAAAAAAAAAAAAAAAAAGATTTTGGAACTTTAAAGAAAACAACAAATATTTAGAAGAGCTAGAAAGGAAATTCAATGACTTTCCTGCCCCAAAACTAGCCAGATAGTTTATAGGAGAGTTCCATGAAATTTTCAAGGAATGATGAATTCCAATTTTAAACATCGTTTCTAAAAATAGAAAAAGAGGTGAAAGCTGCTAAGATTATTTTATGAGAAAAATATAATCTTGATTCTAAAAACCAGATAAACACAGTGTAAGAGGGGAAAATTTTAGAGCCATTTCAGTTATTAATTTAGATGAAAATATACTAAACAAAATAGTAGAAAATAGAATTGACAATGATGTGTGGGTGGGTTTGTGTAACAAGCTCAAGGGGTGTTATCAAGAAATGTATCAAAAATCTAATGACATAATTTACTACACTCAGGATAAAGAAAAA
The DNA here is from genome assembly GCF_002776525.5 of Piliocolobus tephrosceles. Classification (NCBI taxonomy): domain Eukaryota; kingdom Metazoa; phylum Chordata; class Mammalia; order Primates; family Cercopithecidae; genus Piliocolobus; species Piliocolobus tephrosceles. The sequence goes on from NC_045434.1 coordinate 34,310,455, forward strand.
TTATATAGTAATTGTATATAATTTGTTAAAATGCATATAAATAAATTACATCATATATTATAATAGCAATTGGTACAGAAGGAACAGCTGATAAGGTTTCACACCTATGAAGGATGATGCATTCCATCTTCACTACTATTTTTAACTTAGTACAGGAGATCAATGTTACAAGCGAAGTAAAAGAAAAGAAAGATAAGGATTGGAAAGCCAGTGATTAAATTGTCTTCTAGGTAGATATGATCATCTGTCTAGAAGAACCAACACAATTGCCAGATACAAGATTGACCTTAAAAATAATTTCTCTGCGCTATCAAAACTCAACAAGAAAATGTTATTTTGAAAAAAGGAAAATACCAATCACAATATCAACAAACTCGATACTACAAAGTATCTAGAAATTAACCTCACCAAAAGTACACAGGACCTCTGTAAAGAAAATGTAAAACTCTAATAAAGAACATAGAAGAGAATAACACAGATATCATAAATTAAGAAGGTTCATGCCTTTGGATAGAGGAATAGTCTAAACGTGTTGATTATCTATAAATTAATAGGTAAATTAAGGCAACTGAATTAAAATCTTAAGTCAAATTTCTGTGAAACATGATAGGCATACTTTAACATGTAGATGGAAAAAAAGTACCAATAGATAAAGTCATGATTAAAACAAAAGACTAAATGGAACAGACTTGCCCTGCAAAATATTGTTAGAAAATAGATTTTTAAAATTCCCTGTGGTATTAATATAAAAACAGGTATATAGACCAAAGAAACTATCAGAGATCTATGACATTATAGGAGAATGTACAAGAAAGTAGTACCGTAAATCAATGAGGAAAGAATTCGCCATTTTGGCAGAAACTGATTCAGTAGAGAAAAACAACTGAATCTCTAATTAACACCACACAGAAGAAATATAGAATATCTTTGTAATGTAGGAATGTAGAACTTCCTAAAAATTTTAAGTGTTAATCCTCAAACAATAACTCAATGAAATTTATAGCAGCAAAATGTAATATTTCTGTGCATTAAACACCAAGAAGTCAGTTAGAAGACAGATATTTTCAATGTTTAAAACTACAAGGAATTAATATCTAGAATATGGAAGAACTGCAAATTAACATCAAGAGGAGAGCATCTCTATTAGAAAAATGGGCAACTAATATAAACAGACAATTCCTAGAAGAGGAAATCCAAAACCTGAGAAGCATATCAAGAGACACTCAAACTCATAAATAGTCAGAAAAAATGCAAATGAAAGCAACATTAAGATTTCACTCTATACCAATTAGACTGGCAAGAATTAGAAAACTGGATAATGCCAATTGTTGGGGGAAGGAATTAGTTATATTGGAATTCCCATGCATTGCTCATCGTAATACAGGCTAATGCCATTATCAGGGGAAACAGCCTTCCACTACTTACACATACTAAATGCACACATTTTAAAACCTAGCAAGTCTGTTCCTAGATTACATATCTAAAAAAAATGTCATACAGGTCCAAAAGGAGATGTATTCAAAAGCACAAATTGACAAATGGGATTACATCAAATGAAAAAGCCTCTGTACAGCAAAGGAAATAACAGGGTGCAAAGGACACCTACAGATTGGGAGAAAGTATTTGTAACCCATACAACTGGAAAAGAGCTAATATCCAAAAAGATAAAAAGAGCTCAAATAATTCAATAGCAAAAACAAAGAATTTTTAAAACTCAACTTAAAAATGGGCAAGGACCTTGTATTAGTGCGTTCTGACACTGCTATGAAGAAATAACTGACACTGGGTAATTTATAAAGAAAAGAGATTTAATTGGCTTACAGTTCTGCAGGGCTGGGGAGGCTTCAGGAAACTTAAAATTATGGTGGAAGGGGAAGCAAACACATCCTTCTCCTCATGGTGGCAGGAAGCGGAAGAATGAGTGCCCAGCGAAGGGGGAAGCCCCCTTATGAAACCATCAGATCTGTGAAAACTAACTCACTATCTGGAGAACAGGATGGGAGAAACTGCCCCCGTGATTCAATGAGCTCCACCTGGTCCCTCCCACAACCAGGTGGAGTTAATAAGGATTAGCAAGGATGTAGAGAAAAGGGAGCACCTGGGGGAAATGTAAATTAGTAGAGCCATTATGAAAAAACGTATAGAACATTCTCAAAAAACTAAAAACAGAATTACCATATGATCTAGCTATCTCACTTCTGGGTATTTACCCAAAAGAGTTGAAATCAGTTTGTCAAAGAAATGTCTGCATTTCCACATTCATTGCAGCACTGTTTACAATAGCCAAGTTATGGAATGAGCCTAAGTGTCCATCAACAGATGAATGCATAAAGAAAATGTGGTAGTATATACATACACCATGGAATACTACTTAGCCTTAAAAAAGGAAATTCTTTCATTTGCCACAACATGGGTGGAGTTGGAGAACATTATGCTAAAATAAGCCAGGCACAGAAAGATGAATACTGCATGTACTTATGTGAATCTAAAACAACTGAGCTCATACAATGAGAAAGGAGAATGGCAGTTACACAGGCTGGAGGGTGGGAGCATAAGGAGATGGTGGTCAAAGGATACAAAATCTCAGGAGGAATTTTTTTTTTAGTTCTATTGCACAGCACAGTGAATACAGTTAATAATAGAGTATCAGACATTTCAAAATTTTTAGTAAATTTCAAATGTTCACACCACACAAAATGTTAAGTATCTGAGGTGATGGGTAAGTCAACTAGTTTGATTTAATTATTCTACATTATATTCATAAATCATAATATCACTTTGTACCCCATAAATTCATGCAAATGTAAATTATCAATTTACAATTTCTTAAAAAGGGGATCTACTGGAGGTGTTTGGAGGCTGGTAGAATTGTATGAAAGACCATTGGTCTGCTCAGTTAGGCAGATTTTAGTTAGAAGTGAGACATTTCAGTAATATTTTAGTTTTTAGTGGTGATGGGAAGCAATATGCTGGTTTTGGAATCTGGGTCTCAGAAACACGGATTTAAGATTCTGGGCTGCCGAAGTCAGCTTAGGGAAGATAGGTGTGGGTGAGGAGAAAGCAAACAAGCCTTAATCCCTTACTATTCCTACATTACAGTGTTTCAGCAAATATTTTGTAAAAGGGTTTTCTGGATGAACTTCAAACCGCAAGAGGTTCCATTTGGCGGCTTGTAGAGCTGTGCAAATGATTTTTTTTAAGGAAATGAACATTGTTTCAGCCGACATTTAAACCTCTATTCTCTTTTACTAGCCTGTCACATTGCTTCATATGTTTTGGTCAGACACACTTTCCAGAAGAAGAAAGAGATATTTATAGGATTGTAGAACTGTAGTATGGAATCCTGGTATCTGTCACTTTTTGCTTATATAAAAGTTCTATCAATAGAACCCAGAGCCCTGACCAGCTTCTGTCTCTCTTAAGGATTTGGTATCTCCCATGGAAGTAGCAATTTAAAATATCAACAGAGTCTAAATGAGAATGCCCCCACCTAGTGATCTTTTCAACTGTATCTCCTCTTATTGGCTGGAGTCTGAGACACTGTAAACCCAAGGATTGTGTGAAACAGTTGGGTTCTTTATTTCATTCCATTGCTCACAGAAGTACATTTGAATTTTTCAGGCCATATGACTATATTTTTGGATCCATAAACACAGTCTGCATAACAAATAGTTCTTTAATGAACTTACTTGATGTAATCATTGGTGTTGAGCTGGATTATGAATCTACAAACCCAAGGTTTTCCATCCCTGCACTAGTCTTGAACTTTGCTTTGCTGAGGTGTGATTCATAGGCATATGAATGTGTGTGGCATGAATGCATGTGTAACAATATGTGGAATAAGATTCTGCCTCTCAACCATCGTCTCAGCTGCTTTCCTGCCACCGCTATCTCTCAACTGTCTATATAAGCAGAAGACTGAGAAAGTGTGAGAGAAGGAGAGGAGAAAAGAGACAGAGAGAGAGAGAGAGAGAAAGAACCACTGCACTGGAGGCATGGAATGGAGACTACATATGGTAATCATTAGTGCTATCAATCAAGTACTTTTTTTTCTCTTTTGGGCACATAGTAGGGTTGGTAGGATGTCTCAACCCTTCTGTTATATCAGGACCATGTGACTAGTGGTAGGCCATGTGTCACTTCTAGGCCAGTGCCATCTGTCACCATTCAAATGGTGGCTTCTATGTGAGCAATAATGAATACAGCCTCCCTACCAATTAGTGACAGAGAAGTAACTTAAACAAGAATTTTTTCTTTGTTTTTTTAAACTCCTGAGATTTAGGAGGTGTTGTTACCACAACAGGAATTAGAGGGCGTACAATGATTTTTCATCCTTCCCACCAACTTAGGTCCTTGTCATCCTCGAAGGTAAACGTAAGGGCAGCAAAAATGGACAACGGTCTCTCTTCCTCTATTGAGTATTTGCTTGGGTAATGGATATGATGCCTATTTGAGCCAATGAACAATGAATGGAAGGAAGACAGCAAGGCAGAGAGAGGGGTAGTAGATCAGTTGACTAAACATTCACTGTTTTTCGTATCAAAAATGTGAGTGATTCTGGCAGACAAAAGGAAAACCCTGTGAATCATCCAGGCTGATTCTACACCAAGTGCAGTTCATCAAGACCACTGCATAAGCAAATGTTCACCTGGGAGGCCAGTCTGCCCTTTATACAGGCCCTGTATCCAATTCCTGTGAAAGATTTACTGGGACCCTGTCTTCCATACACACACAGCACCTTACTTGGCAACAGCTGAATTTGAGATACTTGTCCCTTTGTTAATCTCTGATCCTCTTCCCAACATGCTGAAGGATAAAAAGAATACAGAAGAGAAGAGGAAAGGGGAGAAACATTGCTTTTTCTTCACTGCAGATCAGTAGCCACAGTCAATCCCAGAAGTGGGCTAAAACATTAGATAGGGTTGTTACTGGACTTAATAACTGCAGGTGACTAGAAAGCTCTGATAAAACGTTCATGATACTATTAGAAGACAGTAAAGCTAGAGCTGACAAAATATGGTTGAAGGCAGTGATCAGAGAAAGAAAAATTGTTTGATGCTCGCACTGCACTGAGTTGGAAATGTTCACAAAAATAGTTACATATCTAACTAAAAATAATGATTAATTTTTTCTAAAGCACTCAGGAACTCATACATCCAAATGAGTGTTGTCATTCAAAGAAATCTCCAAGGCTACACTTTTCATACAGTAATGCTTTCATTGCTCAAAACATTTTTGGAATTGCCTTTAGAGTCAGTTTATGAGCCAAAAAATAAAATATCTCGTTATAGTCCCAGCTCAGCCTTCCTTGGATTACTGCTTAATTTGCCCTCCTTCCCTCTCTCCTGGCTTTATTTAGCCTAATTCCGCACTCCTCCCTCTCATTCTATCAAATAAGGCAAGTGAACTTCATGCTTGCTGTGTGCATCAAGGGACATAAGGGGTTGGGAAGACAAAAAGAGGAAGCAAGGGAGTTTTATGAGGAGCAGCCCATTTGGGTGTTTTGCCCACTGAAAAGCTGTAAATTGCTATCAAGGGTATTGCTGATTGACCATCACAAATGTGATCCCCCAAAGGTGAATCCCATTGAATTTACGAAAGCATTGGGGGCTATAAACCAAAGTCTTATTAAATGTTAAAAGATTCAAGTTATACAAAATATGTTCTCTGACCATAATGGAATTAAATTATAAATCAATAACAGAAAGATATATGGAAAATATCCATAAACATTCAGATACTAAATAACACAGTTCTAAATATCTCGTGGTCAAATGAGAGATCAAAAGGAAAATTAGAACACTATTTTGAACTGAATGAAAATGAAAATACATATATTGAATTTGTGGGATGCTGCTAATAAGAGCAAATTAAGCCCAAAGTAAGCAGAAGAAAGGAAATAATAAAGATCAAAATGGAAATTAATGAAATAGAAAACAAGAAAACAACAGGTAAAAGCAATGAAACCAAAAGCTGCTTCTTTGAAAAGATCAATAAAATTGATAAACCTCTAGCAACACTGATCAGGAAACACAACAGCAAGAAAACACTAATTATCAGTAGTGGGTGTAAGAGTTGACATCATTACAGGTTGTACAGATATTAAAAGTATAATAAGGGAATATTATGAACAACTTTGTGCTTATAAATTAGAAAACTTAAAGTGAACAAATCTCTTGAAAGACACAAACTATAATTCTCACTCAAGAGTATGTAACCTGAATAGATTTATTTCTATTAAAGAAATTAAGCTTATACTTGAAAACCTTCCCACAAAGCAAACTCTAGGTCCAGATAGTTCCACTGGTAAATTCTAACAAACTTTAGAGGAAATAATACCTATTCTATACAAATTCCTCCAAAAAATTACGGTGGAGAAAATACTTCTCAAGTCAGCCTACAAGACCAATATTTTCCTTATATCAAAACAAAGACATTGTCAGAAAACAAAACTCCCCACTAATATCCCTCATTTACATAGATCCTACATTCCTAAACAATATCTTTTTTTTTTTTTTGTTATTTATTTATTTATTATTTTTTTTTTTTTGGTTTTAAATTGTTTATTTCCATTTTATAGAAGTATTGTTGATATTTTTTTTTTATTATACTTTAAGTTCTAGGGTACATGTGCATAACGTGCAGGTTACATATGTATACATGTGCCATGTTGGTGTGCTGCACCCATCAACTCGTCAGCACCCATCAATTCATCATTTATATCAGGTATAACTCCCCAATGCAATCCCTCCCCCCTCCCCCCTCCCCATGATAGGCCCCAGTGTGTGATGTTCCCCTTCCCGAGTCCAAGTGAGCTCATTGTTCAGTTCCCACCTATGAGTGAGAACATGCGGTGTTTGGTTTTCTCTTCTTGTGATAATTTGCTAAGAATGATGGTTTCCAGCTGCATCCATGTCTCTACAAAGGACGCAAACTCATCCTTTTTTATGGCTGCATAGTATTCCATGGTGTATATGTGCCACATTTTCTTAATCCAGTCTGTCACTGATGGACATTTGGGTTGATTCCAAGTCTTTGCTATTGTGAATAGTGCCGCAATAAACATACGTGTGCATGTGTCTTTGTAGTAGCATAATTTATAATCCTTTGGGTATATACCCAGTAGTGGGATGGCTGGGTCATATGGTACATCTAGTTCTAGATCCTTGAGGAATCGCCATACTGTTTTCCATAATGGTTGAACTAGTTTACAATCCCACCAACAGTGTAAAAGTGTTCCTATTTCTCCACATCCTCTCCAACAC
>NC_045434.1:34317819-34318550 GCF_002776525.5 Piliocolobus tephrosceles
ATGATTGCCATTCTAACTGGTGTGAGATGGTATCTCATTGTGGTTTTGATTTGCATTTCTCTGATGGCGAGTGATGATGAGCATTTTTTCATGTGTCTGTTGGCTGTATGAATGTCTTCTTTTGAGAAATGTCTGTTCATATCCTTTCCCCACTTTTGGATGGGGTTGTTTGTTTTTTTCTTGTATATTTGTTTGAGTTCTTTGTAGATTCTGGAAATTAGCCCTTTGTCAGATGAGTAGATTGCAAAAATGTTCTCCCATTCTGTAGGTTGCCTGTTCACTCTGATGGTAGTTTCTTTTGCTGTGCAGAAGCTCTTTAGTTTAATTAGATCCCATTTGTCAATTTTGGCTTTTGCTGCCGTTGCTTTTGGTGTTTTAGACATGAAGTCCTTGCCCATGCCTATGTCCTGAATGGTACTACCTAGATTTTCTTCTAGGGTTTTTATGGTATTAGGTCTAACATTTAAGTCTCTAATCCATCTTGAATTAATCTTCGTATAAGGAGTAAGGAAAGGATCCAGTTTCAGCTTTCTACTTATGGCTAGCCAATTTTCCCAGCACCATTTATTAAATAGGGAATCCTTTCCCCATTTCTTGTTTTTGTCAGGTTTGTCAAAGATCAGATGGTTGTAGATGTGTGGCATTATTTCTGAGGGCTCCGTTCTGTTCCATTGGTCTATATCTCTGTTTTGGTACCAGTACCATGCTGTTTTGGTTACTGTAGCCTTGAA